>NC_038248.2:33638603-33938603 GCF_000004515.6 Glycine max | reverse complement strand
TCAAATGAATGAAAAGGGCAAATTTGCTGGATGGATAGATATAAGTTAGAAGATTATTAATTGTGTTATGAGGACTGAAGCTAATGGCGTCTCAGCTGTTGTGTATGTGTATGTGTTGTGGTGCTCAGCCTCAGGTAAGTAAGTAAGGAATCATATCACTCAACAACAACAAACCCAGAATCATTGAACAACACAAGATAAGATTTTTATTTTAGATAGATAGTTCATAACTCGTCGGTGTATGAAACATGTGTTCCTTGTTAACACGTTATTGTTCTGTGTTTGTCTCTATCCCATGGCAGGCAGCAGCGTTTATGAGGTTGTTGGTTTTCTGGAGGAAATTATAAAAAACAGAGGAGAGAAGAGAGACAATATGTATGTGGAGGAAATAGAATCATTCTATTCTAATTCAAATTGTTCTCAGCAGTGATACAATAAATAACAAAAGATAAACTAATTAGATAACAAGATATTAGCAAAATAGAATATTAAAACTAACTTGCTCCTTAAAGATAGAAACCACTTATTGACTAGACTAATCCATTAAAACTAACTTACTCCTAAAATATAGGAAACCAACTTATTTACTAAATCTTGTTTTAAAAACTGAAAAATAAAATATTATGCAGTTACAAAAGTATATCTTCAACACTCCTCCTTGCTTTTGGAACGGCAAACTTCAATTCTTTGAGTTCAAGTTTGTTGATAGGTAGTGACTTTGTAAACATGTCAGCTAGTTGATCTTTAGACATGCAGTAAATTAAGTTCACTTCTCCACTTTGTTGCATCTTTATCAAATAATAGACCTTGATATTGAAATGTTTAGTCTTCCCATGACACACGGGATTGTTTGCAATAGCAATGGCTACTTGATTGTTAACAAAAATTCCAGTTTTGTTCTTTTGAGAAAATAGAATGTTTGGCCTTGTTGTAGTGAGATACATTAGACATCCAATCAAGCTCCCATAATATCATTCATCAATGTTATCAACACCTTGTTCCTTGTTGAACTTCTCCTTTTGATTCATTGGTGTGTTAACAGATTTGCATTCCTCCATTTGAAACTTCTTCAAATTTTCTTTTGCATATTTCCTTTTTTTCATGTTTAGCATTCTTTCAAGATGATAATGATCAAGTCTCTTGTGCCAGAGTTTCGTGGGTGTGACTTGAGTGAAATAGGTTGTATGCTCCTCTTCTGCTGGATCAAATGAGAAGGTTTTACCTTTCATTTTAACCCTTAGAACTTCCCGGCCAACAATGTCATAGATAAAGCAATGTTGATGTTCAAAGGACACTTTAAATCCCTTTTTAATCAACTGACCTACACTTAGCAAGTTTTGGTCAATGTTAGGTACATAAAGAACATCTGATATTAATTTAATACCTGAACATGTTGAAATTACAATAGTTCCTTTTCCTTTTACTGGAATATAGCCACCATTCCCAATTCTGACCTTTGAGACATTAGTTGACTTCAAATCCTTGAATAGAGTCTTATCATATGTCATGTGGTTCGTACAATCACTATCAATCAACCAACATTTAGAACTACTCCTCATCGAATAGCATGTTGCAGCATAAATATAATCTTCTTCCTCCTGCTCAACAACTTGGGCATTGGTTTCTTGCTGCTGAAATTTGCTTTTACAAATTATAGCTTCGTGTCCAAGCTGATTGCACTTGTTGCACTTTGCGTCTGGCCGTTTCCAACATTTGTATGGTGGGTGACCCAATTTTCCGCAATGCTGACAAGGTGAATAATTTTTCTTTTTATCCTTACCTATGTTTTGGTTGTTTGCACTATTTTCGCTGCTTGCTGATTGATTTTTCTTGAAAAAATCCTTTTTGCTTTCATCAACTTCATGATGTTTGGCGGGCAAAGCACCTTCGACAACACGATCTTGTCTCATCAACCTTCGTTGCTCTTGAGCTTGCAGGGCATGTAGCACTTCTGCCAATGCGATTTTCGACAGATTCTTTGTGTTCTCCAATGAAGCTATAGATGCTTCATACCTCTCCGACACCGTTACCAAAATTTTCTCTACAATTCTCGAATCAACAAAATCACTTCCTAACAACTTTATCTTGTTGGCAATACCCAACAATTTGTTTGGGTATTCTTTGATTGTATCTGACTCTTCCATCCTTTGAAGCTCAAATTCCCTCCTTAAATTCAGTACTTGCATGTTTCGTATTCTATCATCTTCAGCGTATTCCTCTTTTAGATAATTCCAAATTGCTTTGGGTGATTTAAGAGTCATGATTCTGATGAATATCATTTGTGAAACACCAGTGAACAAACATGATCTCGCCTTTGCCTTCTTCATCTTTCTTTCCTTGTGATTTTTAATTTGGGGCATGGTGGGATTTTCAGGCAGCGGATATAATTCATAATCCTTTTCCACAACATCCCACAAATCCAAAGACTCCATGTAGGATTGCATTTTCACTTCCCAAAAATCATAATTCTTTCCCTCAAAGATTGGAAGAGTTATGTGGGAAAAACTTGCTTCACCTTCCATGGTAGAGATCCCGTAAGAATAAGGCTATGATACCAATTGTTGGTTTTATGGAGAAAATTATAAAAAGCAGATGAGAGAAGAGAAACAATACGTATGTGGAGGAAATAGAATTATTCTATTCTAATTCAAATTGTTCTTCGCAGTGATACAATAAATAACAAAAGATAAACTAATTAGATAACAAGATATTAGCAAAACAGAATATTTTCCTTAAAGATAGGAATCACTTATCGACTAGGCTAATCCATTAAAACTGACTTACTCCTAAATGAAAACCAACTTATCTACTAAATCTTATTTTAAAAATTGAAAATTAAAATATTATGCGGTTACACAACTAAAGTATATATTCAACAGAGGTTCCCATTTTGGAATTCAGTTCATCCAAAGAATCTAATGAGTGTAAGGGTACTGCAAGCAGAAGCAGATATGAAAATACCACACGTGCTGAGTGTTGCTGGGTCTGATTCTGGAGGTGGTGCTGGAATCCAAGCTGACCTTAAGACTTGTGGGGCTCGCCGTGTCTACTGTTCCACTGTCATTACTGCTGTAACTGCTCAGAACACTGCTGGGGTTCAGGGACTCAACATTCTACCTGAAGATTTTGTTGCAGACCAGTTGCACTCTGTGCTCTCTGATATGCATGTTCATGTCGTAAGTCTAACTAATCACTGTCTCTGCAACACTTATTATTTTCCAGCATCTTCATGGATTGCTAATGTTGTTGTGTTGCTATGACTCTAGGTCAAAACTGGCATGCTGCCCTCTCTTAATATAGTCAAGGTCCTTTCTCAGACCCTTAGGAAATTTCCCATAAAAGGTATTCACTTGTACAAAAATCAATTCCCTATCTAGTATTTAATTGCAATTGGAGTGACTTCTATGCTCTCTGTCTTTGCTGAAGGCAGCTCTTGTGGTTGATCCTGTCATGATATCTACCAGTGGGGATGTACTTGTTGGTCCTTCCGTTCTTGCTGGATTTCTGTATGTGCTTATGAACTTTAACTGTTCTGTATCTGTTTCACATGAAAGCATTATTCATATTTTCAGTCTTCACAACAGGATCTAGATTCAAATGATGTCTATTGTTTTTTTTTTTAATAGTTATTGGTGGATAACTTTAAAACAAAGATATATTCAAAATTCAATTTTATTTTCATCTTTGTTACTGCTTCTAAAATTATTTCAAAATTCAGATTTATTAATAAAACTGTAGAAAATTGGCTCCTCTCATTTATTGGATTCTGAGTGCAGGGAGGAGCTGCTTCCCATGACTGACATTGTAACCCCAAATATAAAAGAGGCATCAGTTTTACTTGGTGGTGTGCCACTGAAATCAGTTTCTGACATGCGTACTGCTGCCAAATTGATACATGATTTGGGTCCTAGGTTTGTTGCTGTTTAATATATTTGGTTCTTCCAGTCTAACTAAATCATGTTTTAAAACTATTTTTTGTCTCTTACTGTTTTACTCATAGTTATTTGTCTATGCTTTAAGAAACTTATATTAATATCAAATATAAGTTTTTTCCTTTAGCAGAACTTAGCTGCACGAGTAGTAGACTTCCAACCTTAAACTTCTAGTTTGGTAAAGCTTGAACTTTACAATATGACTCATGGACCTTTTAAAATTTCATTTTATATTTTTGAAGAAGTTCAAACTATAAGGAAATAATATCAGTAATTGCAAAAGCAGTACTGAAAAATCAATCTGTTAACAATGATAAATTGGTATATTCCTCCCTTTACTGAATTTCCTTGAAGGAGAAACGTGCCTTACTAAAGTCATACTTCCAAATGGGTACTATTTAGCAAATTACTTTTACATAGATATTAGAACTATATAGTGAAATGAGCTTCTAAAATCAGAAGAACATAGGTGAAATTGTATGATATACACTTTCTGCTGAAGTTGAAATTCACATGACATATTTATTTGTAAAAATATTTGCCTGTATTGTGGTAAAATTGCATAGCCTTCATTTTTTTTCTTCTTAATTTTCTTCAGACTTTCCCTAGAAACTTGGGTGAAAATATACTCTTGATACTGATTATATCTAATTGCCGATAGCTTGATACAATATCCAGAACATGGACTCAGACTTCTAGCAATTTTTTTCCAAAAGAACATACTGTATTTATACATATCTCATGCAAATCACTTCTAGTGAAGTTTGATAATCTATGGAAATGAAGTGTTTCTTTAATTGAATATTTACTATGGCCTTGAGGGCCTTAGTAGTACTTTTGGAATTGAGAATACATTCTGTGCTTATCATACCGATGTTTATATTGACCCACACAAAGTAGATTATTAAATTGTTTCCCTAAAGTAATGATGCCCAACAATTGCTTTGCCTGCTTTCTATTAGCAGAAAATTGTGATGTTGTTGTATATATATAAGAGAGTTACAATTCATGGATAGAGGTCAGAATAATAAATATAAAAAAACTTCAACTTCAAAGTATTGTGCTTTTACTGATTATTAATTTTCATTTGCAGGAATGTACTTGTCAAGGGTGGTGACCTCCCTAATTCGTTAGATGCTATTGATGTATTCTTTGATGGTGAGATTCAAGTCTTTAATTCTGAGACACAATGCCCCCCCCCCAAAAAAAAAAAAATTCAACAAAATCTATGAGACATAACCTCTTTCCTTTACTTTTTGCTAATGAATGTCCAAATCTTTGTTAAAAATGAACTCCATTTCTAGGTCTTGAGTTTTGCAGGTGAGGATTTCTATGAGCTGTGTTCTCCGCGTGTAAATACTCGCAATAGTCATGGTACTGGTTGTACCTTGGCATCCTGCATAGCAGCAGAGCTGGCAAAGGGTTCATCAATGCTTTCTGCAGTTAAGGTTTGTTCAACTATCTCAATTGAATTCATATTAATATTGAAGGGTCTCATTGGGCAATGCCTGTGATTTACTCCCTTCTTTTTCCTCTCTATAAATAAAAGAGATTGGAAGATGGATTATGGTATAGTTGTAATACTTTTTACATATTTGGATTCTGGCAGACAGCTAAACATTTTATTCAGGCCGCCTTGGATTATAGTAGAGACATGACAATTGGAAATGGAGCTCAAGGCCCTTTTGACCATTTTTTGGCACTTAAGATCAATCAGAGTTCTTATAGGCAGAATAGGTTCAATCCAAATGACTTGCTGTTATATGCTGTAACGGATTCGGCTATGAATAGGAAGTGGGACCGTTCTATTGCTGAAGCTGTTAAGGCTGCTGTAGAAGGAGGTGCTACCATTGTTCAAATAAGGTTTGTTTCTTCAAACAATGTTTTACTTTTTTTGTACTATCCTATACATGTTATAGAATATCTGAGATTCTTGCCATCAGTATTTCATAGCGGATATAATTCTCTATGGTTTCAGATTTCTCATCTCTTGTACGTGCAATCAAATACAGGTCTGCAAAGTATATGCTATATTCCACTTGATATTTATATCATGACAGTTTAAGCTGCGTTACCACATGCAGGTCTTGTTGAAGTTTGTCTTGCAAACTTTCTTGTGGTGCTGCCTTTAACTGTTTGAAATCAACTAATCTCATTCAGATGATTTTATCACCACCAAAATCTGTCTACTACATTTCTTTGGTCATATCTCAGCTCAGCTTAACCTGTTACTTAACCTAAACGTCTCTGGCTGGCTATCTAACATTGTGCCTTCCATGAAAACCGATATGGTATCATAACTGAAGTGATATTAGGCTATCCTCCAAAGAAAAGCATTCTGCTGAGACAATAATTCCTGTTGTGCCTTAACTACCAAATACCAATTCATAAAGTGAATCCTGAGATCAATGATTGTTTGATTTTTTTTTTATCCGAAGACAGTGTCAGGAGGTATATAATCACTCGTGCGTCCTACTCAACCAACTGAGCTAGACCCCCTTGACTCAACGATTGCTTGATCATTATTTGTCTGTGATTACTAATATTAATTGAATTTAGAAATGTTTGTTTTGTCACTTTATTTGAAGTGTATGATGATGCATGCTTGATTTTTACTTCCTAGAAGGACTTAAGCGCAGGCATTGTTACAATAAATGTAGAACATTCAAAATATCTTGTTTTATTACTTAATCAGGATTGAAAGTCTACTACACATATAAAATGGAGAGTAATGCTTTGTCTTCTGGATCACTTAGAAACACAACAGAATATTCAGTCCCTATTCTCTCATTTTCCTCAGTCAATACCTAAATCTCCACAATTTCAACAGGCACGAATTATTTTATCCTGATTTACGTCTCTGATTTTTCAGGGAGAAGGATGCTGAGACACGGGATTTTCTTGAAGCTGCCAAAGAATGCCTCAAAATATGCCATTCCTATGGAGTACCTTTACTTATAAATGATCGTATAGATGTGGCCCTTGCTTGTGATGCTGATGGTGTTCATGTTGGTCAGTCTGACGTGCCTGCACGTCTTGCTAGAACTCTCCTTGGTCCTGAAAAGATAATTGGTGTATCATGCAAGACGCCTGAACAAGCCCACCAAGCATGGATTGATGGTGCTGATTACATTGGTTGTGGTGGTGTTTATCCCACTAATACAAAGGCAAACAATCGTACTATAGGCTTAGAAGGCTTGAAGGAAATATGTCTGGCCTCTAAACTGCCTGTGGTTGCGATTGGTGGCATTGGTCTGTCAAATGCACGTGAAGTCATGGAACTTGGTGTACCAAATCTCAATGGGGTTGCTGTCGTTTCTGCTCTATTTGGCAGGGAATGTATTTTGACTGAGACAAGAAACCTGCACGCATTAGTAAGTTAGGCAGCATTATTGATACAATGGATATACCAGAATGTGGGAGCAATTTTGCTTAAGTTCTTTCTAGTCAAGGAAGTGATTGCAACAGTTGTAGTTGCTTTCACCTAGGATGGAAATATACAACTGCATATTCTTTACGGCGCCGTGCTGAACTTACAAAATACCAATAAAGTAATTTATGCATTGCTCGATACTAGGGCAGAACAAAACATTTGGAGGCTCATTCATTTGCCTATGTTGAATGTTCGTACCTGCTGATTTACATAGAATCGGGAAAATTATTCTGCTTTGCATTTTGTTCTTTTTTAACAGTGCTAGCAGTAGCATAGATGTTGGGAAAGCCTTAAAATAATCAATCAGACAATTTTCAAACCTGCCTTTTACCAATGATATAATGCCTTCGAATCCGAATATTAAAAAGTTATTAGTGATTTAAGAGAATCATAGTTTCTACTAATTTTTACAAGACCGTAATTGAATATTATTCTTTTTTTTTTCATAAATTGAAAGTTTTGAATACATGTTACATAAAGATTAATTGGAATCATAGATGTGTAATAGTTTCTTGCTACTTCATAATTTCTCTAAAACGTTAACTAAATAGAATATTGACCGGGAAAAAAAACAATTTTTTTAGCTAAATGTCAAAAAACACTTTTGCTTTTTACGAACAAAACAAAACGTAAAATAAAATGTCCTTTAGCTCAGACTTGTTAACACCCTTGTCAATTGTCTATTTTTTTTCTCTTTTTTCCCTCTCTATTCGAATGGGGACTTGGGACTTGCGAGCTTTGTCTATAAGATTCCTATCGGTACAACAACACTGACCCTTTTCACTTGCATTCAAATTAGAAACTTCAGAGTTGGGTACTTTGGTAAATAACTAAATATCATACAAATAAAACAGTTTGTTATGCTAAAAGGTTATGTTGAACTAAACTATATTTTGCTTTCCACGACGTCAAGTCATAGCTGAGAAACAGATAGCTACGAACTGAAACAGGCATCACTACTAGCATAGTCATAAAACCAGACTTAACACAAGGAAACTCTTTTAGGCCTTAAAACTAAACCAAAGGGAAAGGAAACGGATACAAGAAGACACTATACCAAGCATTTTGACCTCCAAAGAGAAGCATATGTCCCTAAATCCCTACTGCGAGATAAATAGGGAGAAGAGTGGGATAGAGAGCAAAAAGGACAGGTTAATACTTATAATATGATCATAATTAACAACCAAACACAACCTTAAAAAAATGTACAGTCATTTATCAAACTAAATGTCCCATGTGGAAAACCTAAATTTTATACATACGAGCACAACACACTCACCTTAGTAGAACTTAGCCAAGTGCAAAGGAAACCAAGAATCTATTGCTCTATCTAAGAATAAACACTTTTTAACTGACATGAAATTCCCCACTTGCCTGTGCTTCCTTGACTCTCTTTTCGTACTCATCTTCTTCAGCCTCGGTCACTGCTTCTTCTTTTGTTTCATCCTCCTCTTCTTTTGTTTCATCCTCTTCTTCTTCCCCTCCCCAGCCAAATCCTCCAATTGACCTGGATGCTGGAGGTGGAGTCTTGGCCTCCTCAACAATATTCATGATGCCCTCTATACTCTGAAGAGAAAAGGTTGGGTTTTCTTTTCTGTAGTAGGCAGCTTGAGCTACTTCTGTTAATTCCCTGGGCAAGTTCTTTAAAAACCATGGATGGGACTTGATTTCCTTAATGGTGATTCTCTGCAGTAAATCACAATATAGAATGACAATTTAGCACTACACTCCATTAGAGGACATGTCTGAAACTTAGCAAATGACTGAAAAAACCACTACAAAACAAAAATATGATTATGAAATTGTTGAACGATTATGAGCTAGCTTCTAGTGATATCATGTGCAGGTGTACATACCCTAGCTGGATTTGCCACAAAAATGCGAGATAGAAGATGTCTACAGTCTTGAGATATGTGAACATAGTCTGGGATCTTGTATTGAACAGCCATAATTCGCTGTATAAGAATGTTAAAAGTCAGAAAGTATGCACAGTTTATAAATTAATCAACCGAGACGGAAAAAACTACTCAAAAAGTACATTGATGGTTTTCCTGAAATTTTTGGGATCGTCTTGGTCTTCAAATGGGTATGCTCCCACCAGCATTACATAAAGAGTCACTCCACAGGACCATACATCTGCTAACTGAACAGAAACAAAACAGCATAGAAGAACTAGAAAATGAACATCATTGATATATCATACACAGAAAACAGCATAGAAGAACTAGAAAATGAACATCATTGATGTACCATACACAGAAAACTCATTCAAGAAAGATTTAATCTATCCGTGGCCAACACCTGTGCTGCAGATTTTGCATTGTAAACTACCGAATTCACACATACTATTTTTTCCATATTATTTGGCTAGTTAAATTTGGGCACATCAAATCATTGCGCATAATGCACAATTTCACATATATTAATTACATGTGACACATCATGCATAACTATATTGCTTAAAGACCTTGTGCCAAAAGAAATTATTATCATCCTATGAGAAATCCCTGCATGTGTTGAACCATTCCAAGACATTCTTAATCTTATACCATGATAGAAATAAAATTACCTTTCCATCATATTCTCTACGTGAAAGAACCTCTGGTGCAATGTAGGCTGGGGTTCCCACCGTTGACTTAGGCCTAGAATGAAGCAGAGATGACTGGAAAATAAAAGGTTATCAGAAGCAAAACTAATTAATAATTTATTAAAGCAATCGGTGTTGATATCACTCCATAATTGAACCTTAGAATAACCAAAATCACAAATTTTGAGCCGTGGGGCAGGGCTGCCATCCAATAAGGTGTTCTCCAGCTTCAAGTCTCGATGGCAGATTTGCTGCAAAAGAAGGAAAATTACAAAGAAAACAACCACAAAGGAAGCAAAAAAACAAATTACCATCAGAACAATCCACTCTCAATATAATTATTCTATTCACCATGGAATGACAGTAGCTAACTCCTGAGATGAGCTGCTGGAAGAAATATCGAGCCTGGAAATGTAGAGGAGATTACAAGAATGAGAATCAAACTTAGAATCCCCCAGCACTTGGTTCTAAGAATGAAGTGGGGAAAAAAAGAAAAACAGCTCTATGCCTCTAATAAGTGGGAAAGTGGAAAAAGAACAACTTCTCAAATGAATTGTAGTTAAGCCTCGAAATTTTTAATAGCTAAAATTGGCTACTTCAGTTATTTTAACAAGTAGCATTTGTTTGAGATACAATGTCATTTCATTTTCTACAGAGGTTCTTACATAAAAAATCAGTTAAGAACATTGTAATTTGGAAACTCTTGAATAATTTTATTTGAAAAATGACCTCATCTTCGCTGAATCTTCCAGCACTGCAAATCCTCTCAAAGAGCTCTCCACCAGCTGCATACTCCATAACAATACCCAGATGTGTTGGAGTCAGAACCACCTGCAAAACTGAAATCACATATTAAACAACCTAAACATGACACTCTCAGGCTCAGGCACAACAAGAAGATCATATCATATGAACAGAGTACAGACCTCCTTGAACCGAATAATATTAGGGTGCCGAAGACTTCTATGGTTTATGATTTCCCTCGCAACATTCTCATCAATCTGGAAAACACCAATCAATCAATTCAAAAAACAAAACATGACAATACATGTGCTATCTAAACATGAATCGTGTTTGGATTATAAATAATTGACAAGAACATGAATTTAAAAAAAGGATTAGAGTGAAAGTGAAGCTAACCTTGTGACCCCGTTCAATGTATTTCATGGCAACAAGCTCCTTGGTGTCTTTGTGACGCATGAGCCTGGCCACACCGAAATTCCCAGATCCTATATCCTTGACGAGCTCGTATTTGTCCATCCCGAATCGGAAATTTGACAGCTTTGAAAGCGGAGAGCTCCAGATCGAAGAAATGGAGTTGGAGAATGGAGAGAGAAGACTAAGGTGCAGAGCAGTTACGCAAAATAAAAGGTGGCGAATTTATGAGAGAGAGAGAGAGAGAGAGTGGGATTTGGGAGAGTTTCGAAGGAAAGCAAAGAATCGTGTGCGCAATTTGCAGCAAGGTTAATGATAATTTCGGGATTTGAACAATTGAAGGAACAGAGGAGTTGCAACTTTAACGCAGGAAGAAAGAGAAAAGAGAAAGAGACAAAGGAATTGTTATTTGTGTGTGCGTAGCGTAGCGTAGCGCAGTAGTACTACAGAATACAGAATATGAATATGCTATCTATCTATCTATCAGCATCTCTTTTCACTCATCCTTTTCAAATTAATCTCACTCAGATTTTACCATTATCGTCCAAAATAATGTCACAATAGATCCTTTGGTTGAAAAAAAAATTACCCATTAACCATAATACTGTATTGAAGTTGTTAATTAATCGTCACATTGTTTAATAAAAGTATTAATGAAAAATTGTTCAGCACTCAGACTCGGACTCAGTATTTTCATATGCAATATTAGAGTCAAAATGTGCGATAGTTTTCTTGTTCAACCCTTATACTCCTTGACTAATGAGCAATGCTTTTCTTTGCAACATCTTTTCTTCATCTCTATCGATGTATTTAACGATTTGACATTGTTTTATTGAGGTTGTGCCCAATGTTGTTGTTTCTCAAGAACTTGTGTTGTCAGTTCCTTCTTATGGAAAAATTACAAAGGTAGAAGGATCGTATGAAGGGTCTACCTTCCAAGGGGCATAAAGGGAAATGCACTTAGGATTCTAATAGAGCTTATTGTTCCTCTGCTATGTTTTGGTTCATCACCTTATTGTCGTTTGACCATCCAATGATGAATCGAGCAAACTTGTGATGCACATTGCAAGGCATGATTAGATAAAAATTGGAAATGTATTCTTATGAATTTCAATACAACAAATGAAGAAGGAAAAAATACATGTTACTTTCAATCGGGGAAATTCAAAAATATTTTTACTCCCGAAATAATAATTTCTTTCTTATTCATTTTGTGTATTGGAATTTGAAATTGTGTTTTAAGATTTGTAAATGTACTTTTCCAACTTTTATCCAAACAATTATTAGAAAGAAAATACTTTTGAGTTCTTTTAACTTGAACTCCAAACATGCATGTAACACGTATTGTTTTGGTCATGAATTTCATTTTATTTACGACCACTTTTTATTTATTTATAAGAAAACAGTTATAGTGTGCATTATCGCATCATTGTACGATATAAATCACACAAAATATGGTTTGAAATTAAATAAAAAAAGATAGTACACGCATGTGTGTTAGGTACTAAAATAGAATAGAAAATGAGAGAAGCATAGAAAAGTGAACATAAACACCGGCAGCAAGTGGAGAGTGGATTTGCATGAGCCGCAAAAATGAAGTTGTACGAGTCATGAGGGGGATTTTCTTTTTTACACCCAATACTTTTTTAAATTTTTTAAAATTATCTCTGTTAATAAATATACAAATTTCTAATCTATGATTCATACGGATTATTAAAAATATAAGTTTTACGAAATAAGTGTTGGGTGTAAAAGATTTTTTTGAAAGAAAATCTCTTCATGAGGTTCTTTAGCCTAATGTGGAGGTGAAACTAATTCATTCCATAAATGAAGTCCATCGTGCCTCATCATTTCACCTCTCAGTTTTTAGCATTTTCTCAGCTTCTGGAATTTCCTTGTCCCTCACTCCAAAATTCATTCATTTTTTCTAAATCACATGATTAGAAGTTTAGAACAGAAAATGACATTTCTATGCGTGTGCATCATCATTATATTCACCTTCATTTTTTGACTTCTTGCTTACTAACTAAGTCACCTCTTTTATTTGGGCCTTGGAGTAGGAGGCAGCCCTTTTGTTTCCCCTTTTTAGTTTCTCCCATCTCATTATATGTATGTCGTACAATGGTGTAATTTTACTGCCTTTCACGATTCATATTTCTTCCATTTTTGGTTATGTTTCTATTTTAGTAGTTCAGTTAAGATAAAGCTATTATTATTATTTAGAACTATTTTCTTAACCTTTATCTCGAGATAATAATAGTTGAAGAGTAAAGAATAGAAAAAAAAATATTTGAAACCGTGATATTTAATTTATTGATAATATTTAAAAATATGAATCATTATTGTAAATTATAGTATCATACGCTCTATTTTTTTATAATCCAAACATATGAATTATTATTATAATTTTTTTTTTGCACCTATAACTATTTTATTCGACTTGATTGCCTATGGTAAAGAATATCCGTGGTCTATAAAAAAATAATTCTCATTCTTACATGATTAAACTTAAAAGCCATGATTTTAATTTCATATGTCGAACAGACTTTTAAAGATTTTTTTTTTTGAAGTCAGACTTTCTTATTAAATTATTGTCGCCATCTCGCATTTATGGGTATGGGGTCCATTTTTTTAAGGTCAACAGACGTGTGGGCCATGAGGGCCTGAAGCTTCATGAATCAGAATCGGGAGTTGCTACGTGCACCCAGCATTATTGCTGGGGCACCCAGCAAACAGTGAAGTGGCAAAATTGCCCTTCAATAATTCTTCTTCCGGAAGAAGTATTTCCGTAAACTTTTCGGAACAAGTTTTTCCGGAAAGTTTCCGGAAAAAGACTTCTTCCAGAAAAAGAATTTGGGAATTCCGGAAGTACTCACAAACTTCGTCCGGAAGACCTTCTTCCGGAAGTTTCCGGAAGAACCTTCTTCCGGAACTGAACTTTTTTTAAAAAAAAAATTAAATAATATTTAATGCGTATCTAATGACGATTTTGCCCTTGTGTAATTTTCTTTAAATTAACGCGTAAACGCTTCTTTCTACTGCGCTTTCGCTTTCTTCGCTTCTTTTTACTGCCTTTCGCTTTCTTCTGCTTTGTTTCTTCCGGTTGCATTTTCGCTATTTTGGTGTTCTTCCGGTTGCGCTTTCGCTATTTTGGTGGTGGTCCCGTGAAGTATTTAGAGATTCGGTGGTCCCGTGTTCGGTATTTGAAGTTTTGTTAGTGGTTGTTCTTCCTATTTTGTCGGAGGTACGCTTTTATGGGTATTTTTTTTCTTTTCCGGAAGAAAAGTAGTAAAAAAAATGTGTATGCGGAAGAAATTTTAGGCACTGACGCCTTTTCCGGATGAAGTGTTGCCGGAAAAAACATCCGGAAGAAGGTCTTCACTTCCGGAAGCACTTCTTCCGGAATAGGCCTCAGAAACTTCCGGAAGACGGTCTTCCGGAAGTGTTAAATTATTAGATTTTTTTTTATTTATGTTTTATAATTTATATATATATATATATTTGTTTAATAATGGATTATTTGTTTAATTAGGTATAATGGTATATATTGTGGACATTAAAATTTATAACAATAAAATTCATTTAATAATTTTTTTGTTTTATAATGATATATATATATATATATATATATATATATATATATATTTCTGTTTTATAATTTTTTGTATTTCTGTTTTATATATGTTGTGGATAATTTAATTAGGTATAATGGTATAATATTAAATGATTTAGGTAACTTAAATGTATAATGGTACAAAAATGTTTTATTAGTTGTTTATTATAGTGATAAGTTTAGTTTAAGTAAATAATGTAGTTATAAATTTAGAATATAGTGATAATTTTAATATAGTCGTGTATGATGCATATGTCCTATTAATATGTTTGTTATTTAAGGTGTAGTAAATTTTTGGATGTGGTTATATGATAATTTGAATGTACTTGTGTATGATGCATATGTCCTTAAGATGGACGAAGATCAATGGAGGTATGACTTTGCGATGTCACAAGAAGTTCATATGGATTATGATTATGATAATCAAGAAGAATGTGGAGTGAATGAACCACATGTCGATTGTTCAAATGCTTTTAATACATCTCAGGTAATCATAGATAATTTGAGTCATTGGTTGAATTGATGGTTTGTATGAAAATTAATGTGTTACGGTTGCGTTGTAGGTATTCGCTACTCGAGATGATGTTTTGCAATGGGCTCGAACAGTTGCCCATGAAAATGGATTTGTTGCAGTGATTATGAGATCTGACACAGAGACCGGTAGCAGAGGAAGAAGTTCATTTGTGTTAATTGGGTGTGAAAGGAGTGGTACGTACAAGTGTAGAAATAAAGAATTCGTTAGAAAAGACACCGGGAGTAGGAAATGTGGTTGTCCCTTTAGGCTTCGTGGGAAACCAGTGCGTGGAGGGGAAGGTTGGATGGTGAAGTTGATCTGTGGGATTCATAATCATGAATTGGCGAAGTCCTTAGTTGGACATCCATACGCTGGGCGATTGACTAAGGAAGAAAAGAAAATTATTGCTGATATGACAAAGTCGATGGTGAAACCGAAAAACATCTTGCTAACGTTGAAGGAACACAATGCCGACAGTTACACCACGATAAAGCAAATTTACAATGCAAGAAGTGCATATCGTTCTTCAATAAGAGGAGCTGATACCGAAATGCAGCATCTGATGAAGCTTCTCGAACGTGATCAATACATTCATTGGCATAGATTGAAGGATGAAGTTGTGGTGCGTGATCTGTTTTGGTGTCACCCAGATGCAGTAAAGTTATGCAATGCATGTCATCTGGTGTTTTTTATAGACAGTACCTACAAAACAAACAGGTACAGACTCCCACTACTTGACTTTGTTGGAGTGACACCAACGGCGATGACATTCTCTGCTGGGTTTGCATATCTGGAGGCTGAGCGTGTTAATAATATTGTATGGGCTTTGGAACGATTTCGAGGCCTATTTTTAAGACACGATCGCCTCCCTCTTGTTATTGTCACTGACAGAGACCTAGCACTGATGAATGCAGTGAAAACTGTGTTTCCCGAGTCTACTAATTTGTTGTGCAGGTTTCATATCGATAAGAATGTGAAGGCGAAGTGCAAATCTTTAATCGGGGAAAAAAATGCGTGGGACTATGTAATGGATAACTGGGGTACTTTGGTTGATTGTCCGTCCGAATACGAGTTCCATGAGTCACATCAGAAGTTTCAAGTTGCTTGTTCGCCTTGGCCGATGTTCGTTGACTATGTTAACGACACATGGATTATCCCCCACAAGGAAAAATTTATTACAGCATGGACGAATAAGGTCATGCACCTAGGCAACACAACAACAAACAGGTATTAACAACTGATTTTATTTGTTAGTAACGATTAATATTAAATGGTATTTAATTGTTGTATATTTTCATGTTTGTTGTGTATTTTAAATGTAGGGTTGAATCAGCTCATTGGGCTCTCAAAAGAGTACTACAAAATAGCGTTGGAGACCTATGTAGTGTTTGGGATGCCATGAACAACATGATCACGCTGCAACACGTCGAAATTAAAGCATCCTTTGAAACCAGTACGCATGTGGTTGGCCATGTATATAAAAAAACCTTATACAAGAGGCTTCTTGGGATGGTTTCGAGGGATGCTTTAAATCAGATTGCTTCTGAGATTGACCGTCTACGTTATCTCGGCAACAATCTCTCTTCTTGTGGTTGTGTGATGAGAAGCACGCACGGGCTTCCTTGTGCATGTGAGCTTTCTAGGTATACTGCTAGCAGCATCCCATTAGAGTCAGTCCATCTTTTTTGGAGGAGACTTTGCTTTTCAGACCAAGGGTTATGTGAGAGGCTGAGGCAGTAGGCCTACGCCTCTCGGGAACATCGCCAGCATCCTCGTCAGCAGCTCTATCTCTGCCTACAAATCTACCTATGGCACGACCTAAACCTCGTGTTCTGGCCATGATCTGTAAATCATGTCGAACACGTTTTTTTTTCGGTCAAAATATACACAATTTTCTTTATAAAAAATCAACTTTATTTATAAACAAATAAGACTAACTTAAATCAAATCATTTTCACACATACACGACCTAATTTTAAAAAAAAAAATTAAACAACTTCATTTATATAAAAAAAACAACTAATGTAAAATAAAATTATTAATAAACATGCACAACTTAATTTTTTTTTAAAAAAATTAAACAACTTCATTTATATAAAAAAAAACAACTAATGTAAAATAAAATTATTAATAAACATGCACAACTTAATTTTTTTTAAAAAAAATTAAACAACTTCATTTATAAAAAAAAAAAAACACAACTAATATAAAAATAATTCATTACTAAACATCCACAACTTAATTTTTTTAAAAAAATAAACAACTTCATTTATAAAAAAAAACACAACTAAATTACTTAGTAAACATCAACAAGTTAATTTTTTTAAAAAAAAAATAAACAACTTCATTTATAAAAACAAAACACAACTAATATAAAAATAATTCATTACTAAACATCCACAACTTAATTTTTTAAAAAAATTAAACAACTAATGTAAAAAAAAAATTATTTAGTAAACATCCACAATTTTTTTAGTAAATAAAATACTTCATTTATAATAAAATAAACTAATTAATTATAAAAAATTAGTATTTTTATAAAACTTCCAAAACACACAACTTTAATTATAAAAATAGACAACTTCATTTTTAAAGAAAAAACACTAACTTAAAAAAAAAACAATAAACAAAAACAAACACAACTACTTTTATAAAAAAAAATTAATTTACAAATTAATATTTAGTAAAAATACACAATTTAAATTATAAAAAAAATATGACATCAAAAACCCAAACTTCATTTTTCATAAAATCTAAAAAAAAAAATAACCAAAATAAATAAAATAATTCATTTAAAAAAAAAACAATTTCTGTTTAAAAAAAATTTAAAAAAAAAAACACAAAAAAAAAACAAAAAAACAACTTCCGGAAGAAGTGGTTCTTCCGGAAACATTCCGGAAGAAGGGTTCTTCCGGAAAGGTCTTCCGGAATTTTGGAAGATCTTCCGGAAGTGCGCGTCTTCCGGAATTCTTCCGGAAGAACCACTTCTTCCGGAAAGTTCCCGGAAGACGTTTTCCGGAAGTCTTCCGGAAGAAGTGTTCTTCCGGAAGACGTTTGGTTACTTCCGGAAGAACACTTCTTCCGGAAACTTTCCGGAAAAGGTTCTTCCGGAACTTCCGGAAGAACCCCTAACGGGTCTTCCGGAAGACTTCTCCGTCATCCTTTTCCGCCATTTTTTCCGGCGTACTCTCGTCTTCTCCCCGCTCGTCTTCTACCCTAAGGTTACTACCCTAAGGTTACTATCCTAAGGTTCCACGCTGAATCAATACTGGATAGTAAAAGCAATGGAGAGTTAGGGAGACTAACCTCGAAGGCTGTTCGCGGAGAAGACGGAGAAGAAGAAGAAGCTTGGCTCGTGGTGTCCGGAAGAAGACGAAAGCTTGGCTCGCGGTGTCACGGAGGATCAACAGGAATGGAAGAAGAAAAGAAGTAGCAGTGGTCTTCCGAGAAGAGGAGCGCGTTTTTAAATTTTTAACTTAAAGGGTAAAATGGCCATTCACTAAAATTGCTGGGTGCACCTAGCAACTCCCATCAGAATCTAGCCATGGCCCATCCCGTTGGATCGATTCTATTTTTTTTTTTTTATCATAAATCGATTCTTTTGTTGTAAAGTACGCGATACACCAAAAGCCCAATTGAAACACCAGTGCCAAGTTTTCAGCACATATTAATTTTCTAATAATAATAATAATAATAATAATAATAATAATAATAATAATAATAATAATAATAATAATAATAATATCACAAAATAATAATTTACTCATTTGTATTCTTACATTAAAAATTAAAATTAAAATTTAAAATAATTTATAATTAGACATTTTAATATTTTTTTTCTTCTCTTCTTTGGTTGTATATTTTATACATCATCATTGCAACTAATTATTTTTTCCCAATCATATTAAATTATTTTATTTTTTATATTTTAAAAATTTACCATTAATTAAAAACAATCTTATGTGTTTATTTCAAGAATTAAAATTTCATTTTCAAATATAATTTAGAAATATAATACTTCCATAATGGTTACAAACTTATTTTTTTGAATAAATTATTAACTTTTAATGAGTATTTGGAAAAATAATAATATCATCTTTGACTTCATTCTTGTTAATAGGATGAAAAGTGATATTCTCTTAAAAATGCCAAAAGTTATTTTTTTAACATATTTACAACTTTTAATTTTATTTATCTTTTCTTTTTAATTATTTTTAATTTTTAAAATATTTCCAAAAATTTTAAGATGTAACTAAATACATTATTGGATTTACTTGCAAATAACATTATTTATTATAGTATTGTAGAAAATGTCATCTCTAAAAAGTACTATAAATTTACATTTTAAAACAAATCATCTTATACAATAAGAGTTTAATATTTACATATATTAATAGTGTAAAACATATTTATTTATTATGAGTTTCAATTTTATAAAAATGGATTTTCTTGGACTGTAGCGTAAGAAGAAGAAAATTGCAAGGTTGGTTGGATTGAACGTAAAAAAGAAATAGTATTAGTAATCAGTGGCACACAGAAAAGAAAAGAGAGAGAGTCTCAATCCTTCAAGGGCAAGTCCTCGTCTTCGTCGTGTTTCTCTTCTCTGTTCTGATTCGAGATCTGCCAGCCATGTTCGTGCTCTTCAGATTCTCTCTCCTCCCTCTCTTCCTCTCTCTGGTCTTCGCTTCCGAGTCAGATCACAGGGTAAGATTTCCCCATTCCACCGCTCGATCTACTTTTCCTTCATTTTTTTTTATTAGATCTATCTTCCAATTTCGCTTTGGTTTTCTCAGCTGCGTCCTTTTTTGTTTCCGTTCGTGTTTTAAGTTTTAGTTACATGGTTTGGTGATTTGGCTTTAGATCTCAGCTGTTTGCTCACTCGTCTCCATTAATAATGATTGACATTATCGTTTTGGATATGATTGGGTTTCAATTTCAACTCTTCCCTGGTCTGTTATTAATTCATGATTTTCGCTATATTTGGAATTCTAAGTATTCTTTCCCTTTCATTTGACTCCGTATTAAGTAAACGTGAGAAATCCGTGCCGTTGTTTGGTTGCTTTAGTCTTAGTTTTCATGCATGATTTCGACGTACAAGCTTCATAATTGTTGTTCCTCTGTCCACTCTCTGTTGTCTATTGCAAATGGTGTCCTTTTTATCTACCCCTTTTCTTCACTTCAAAATTGCAAAGCGGTGGTTTTATTTTTGTGTGTGTTTGGCTTTACTTTGAGTCATCCAAAATCACGATGAAATATCACCAACGTGATTTTAGGTAAATGTTTTCATTTTTTATTTCGTGATGAAGAATTGATCCCAGAGTCAATAATTGGTTTTAAGTTGAAGCAACTTTATGTAGCTTTTGAGTTGGATTGCAAATTTTATACTGAGTTAAACTATCTTTCTTTTAGAATAAAAGGCATCCAAACATTAGTGGTGGGTTTTGCAGTTCTAAGTCGTCTTTTGTGCTGTCTATTAGCAATCATTTGTGTATTTTGAAGGTTGAAATTATGCACATACCTATCCAATGGGAGAGTTCGGTTTGAAAACAATTTGAGTGCATAAGATAGTAGTTTTTTCCTCTCTGAACATCAGGAGCTTGGGTGTCAGAGTCTTACCTTGGCAGAAGCTTGTCAATGTTGGGTTGGACTTTGACCGGTTGTGTTTGTGTTTTGTGTCGCAGATGAGCTTCATGTTAACCTAATAAATCAATTCATGGTTATAACTTATGCAAAAATAGTATTTGGTACACTTACATTAATGTTTTTCTAAATGTCTTTAAGCATTTGTAATTTTAATCATTGTATCACTGGATTCCCCCTCATTTCCTTGAGCTAGGAGTAAAGATACGTGCTTCCTTTATTTGTAAGTAGCTTCATCTCAAAATGGCTATCTGTTTAAAACATGTATTGGATTTTATTGCAGTATCAACAAGATGACCCAGTTACCCTTTGGGTGAACAAAGTTGGTCCTTATAACAATCCACAAGAAACGTACAATTATTACAGCCTACCATTTTGCCGTCCACCTGGTAATACTGCACACAAATGGGGTGGTCTTGGTGAGGTCCTGGGTGGCAATGAGCTCATTGATAGCCAACTTGAGATAAAGTTCCTAGGTATGGAGGTTTCTTTCATCCTATTTATTTCATAAGACCTATCAGTAGACAAACTGGCTTTAACAGATTTTTTTTAATTATTTTTTTAAGGAAATGTGGAGAAGACCATATTTTGCCGTATAGAACTTGATGAAGCAAAGGTTAAACAGTTCAAGGATGCAATAGAGAATAATTACTGGTTTGAATTTTTTATGGGTATGTTGCACTGTTTCTTTCTTTCACATGTTACTTAGAGAGTTGTTAGAATGGTTGTACTTCTATGTAGTGAAGAAATTTTAGACACTGGCAACAATTTTTTTGTATTTGGGGCATTGTATAAATTTAAGGGGCTGGGCTAAAATAATATGCACCCTGAAGGATATTGCCCTTAACTCTGTCTTAGCTACCCAATCAACTGCTGTAACTTGTTGGATACAGCCTTCGAACCAATTTCATTCAGGGACACGCCACTGGAAGTGGCCAAAATTATATTTTAATTGTGAATGATATATTAAATCTTACATTCAACCTGGCAGATACCTACTGTTATATTCATGCAATTGCTTTTGAGAGTCTGATAGGGAAGGAGAGGCTCACAGCTTGGGCTTTAGATCAAGATATTGAATGCATGCTTTTACTGATTTTTCGCAATAGTCTCAGTTGAAAAGATTTATCAGAGTCCTTTAAAATTGAATAAAGGGATTTAACTTATGGATTTCTCTGTAACTGTTGTGGAATTAATGTCATGGGAATTCTTTCCCTAATTCTAAGAACAATAGACATAACCATTGTGTCATTTACATCCATAGAGAGTTATTCATGACTTGTTACAACATTTCATTATGTGGGAATATAAATTATTGATGTATAAATGATGAAATTTATATTTTTTATATATTATTCAGCGTGACACATTGACTGAATTAGAATTATGAAGCCCAGGCTCTGACATGGACATCAGACACGACATGGACAAGGACATTTTGACACAGTTAATGTCTAAAATATAGGACATGGGGACACCACATACACACACAAATTGAGAGATTTTAATTAAATGAAATATGAGTAACATATAACAAAATATTTAAATTAATTGTATATTCATCTTTTTAAACCAACCTGCTATGTTTTTTCAAGCGTATTAGTTGTGTAAAGGTGATGACTTAAGTATTCAAGCCAACAAAAAGTAATTTTTGAATTGGGCACCTAATAAGAAGTGTTGGAAACGTGTTCGACACGGCAACACTTCAAATAAGATAGGTGTCCGTGCTTCATATTTAGAAACACTTGAGCCTGGAAGAGCAGTGCCCTGCTCAATTTTGATCCTTCAATAACTACAACTACAAGTCCCATCAGGCTGGGTGTTTTGTGATGTATATAGTTTTGAAGCTGAAAGAAGGATGAAGTTAAGAATTCTTTATGTGAAGTCATTGCTTAAGCATTCTTGACTGATTATAATATCCTGAAGTAAAAAATGGGTAAGGGAATCTTGGTGCGGTAGAGCTCCTCCTATCCTATGTGGGGGGGTCTAGGGATGAATGTAGGTCTATAGTAGGCAGCTGTACTTTGCACTTGCAAAAGGCTGATTCCATGACTTGAATGTGTATTGAGAGTCCAACCTTAGCACCAAGGCTCTGTTTCAATAATATGAAGAATCATTTGTTTAAAGTTATTCATATGAAGAAACCCTCACTCACATCATTTCAACCATTTTGTTATTTGTTTTCATTTTTATTCATATGTTTTTTTATAAATTTTCCAAATAACTTACTCTTGGCATTCTTTCTTTCCATGGTTTTTCTATTTGTTGGTCATCGATGTGCTAATCACAAGTTCAGATGATCTTCCATTGTGGGGTATGCCTACAACTGCCACTTTCTCTTTATTTGATTTGATTTTGCATTTGATTGGTTGATCATTGTAGAAGGTTCTTTTATTCATGTTTAAGGGTATGTTGGCGAGTTACATCCCGATAAGAATGGTGATAATGGCAAGCATGTACTTTACACACACAAGAACATCAATGTTCAATACAATAAAGATCAGGTCAGAAGTTATTTAAGTATCTTTGCTATCTTATGCTGTTTTGGGATTCATAGAGTGCATACTTAGGTTAGGTCCATTTTTATTGCAGATCATTCATGTTAATCTAACTAATGACAACCCAAGGCCTCTGGAAGTAGGAAAACCTTTGGACATGACATATTCTGTCAAATGGTCTCCTACGAATGTCACTTTTGGACGCCGATTTGATGTATACCTGGACTATCCGTTCTTTGAGCATCAGGTGAAAATCATTGCTGCTAGATTTGTATTTTAGATTGAAGAGGTGTTTATTGTTGGTTACCTGCTACGTGTTCATTCATGTGGATCCTATCTTAGCCATGTCACTGAGCGAACTTTGATCATTTTTCTTTCTGTAGATTCACTGGTTCTCCATTTTTAATTCTTTTATGATGGTCATCTTCCTTACTGGATTGGTGTCAATGATATTAATGCGAACGTTGAGAAATGACTATGCAAAGTATGCTCGGGAAGATGATGATTTGGAAACTCTGGTGAGGCTTTCTTGATGTTTGTCTGTTACTATTATTACTATTTTTTAAAATTTATGTGTGGAACATAGATTCTACTTTCCTGGAAAATTCATTGTGGTTCTGATTGTCAATTCTTGTTCAACCCCCATACATTTCCAGGAAAGAGATGTTAGTGAAGAATCTGGCTGGAAACTTGTGCATGGTGATGTTTTTCGGCCTCCTCGCAGTTTGGTTATTCTTTCAGCTATTGTTGGTACAGGTGCTCAGCTTGCATTGCTGGTTCTTCTTGTCATCTTGTTGGCTATTGTTGGGATGTTGTATGTTGGGTAAGTCCATAACCTTAAACGACTGACTGTAATATTGCTTTGAATAATGATTTTGTTAATGATAGTGTGACTGTCTACAAAATGAACTTAAATGCTATATGTGCATATTATTTTCTGCTTATACATTTCAACTATCACTGAATGTTCCATTCCTCTAGTTTTCCTATTGACTATATTTTTTTTGTCGACTTCTTCTCCCTTCATTATTATGTAAGTTTCCTTCAATGTGCAGACGAGGAGCCATAGTCACAACCTTCATTGTTTGCTATGCTCTCACATCTTTCATTTCTGGTTATGTGAGTGGGGGGATGTACTCACGTAATGGGGGTAAGATTCGCATTGATCTATGCTACATGTTCTCTTGATGTTTGTTTAGGTGCCTCTCTCTCTCTCTCTCTCTCTCTGAATGATTATGACTGTGCTTATCATTTTCAGGTAAAAATTGGATTAAATCCATGATCCTTACAGCATCACTGTTCCCTTTCATGTGCTTTGGAATTGGTTTTATTTTAAACACTATTGCTATATTCTATGGATCTCTAGCTGCTATTCCCTTTGGTACAATGGTTGTCGTCTTTGTTATATGGGCTTTTATCTCTTTCCCTCTAGCACTTCTTGGCACAGTTGTTGGAAGAAACTGGAGTGGTGCTCCAAATAATCCATGCCGTGTGAAGACCATTCCTCGTCCCATTCCTGAGAAAAAGTGGTACCTCACACCATCTGTAGTTTCTCTGATGGGAGGACTGCTTCCCTTTGGCAGCATATTCATCGAGATGTATTTTGTATTCACTTCCTTCTGGAATTACAAGGTGAATTAAAATGCAATTACTTTTCTGGGCAGTAAAAGTTTATTATTCTCTTCCCTTGGTTTGGTATAAAGTTTACTTCTACTTTTTTGGAGCAGAGCCAATAATTATTTTATGAGAACAATATTTCTATATAATGGTCTTTCAAGTAGTAAAGCAACTCTTTAATATTCCTGTGAATGCTGGTAAATTAAATATATGCAGTTTCTTATGCATTTTTTCCCCTTCCACTTTGACAAACAGGTGTACTATGTCTATGGCTTCATGCTACTGGTTTTTCTGATTCTTATCATTGTTACTGTTTGTGTGACAATTGTGGGGACATACTTTTTGTTAAATGCTGAGAACTACCACTGGCAATGGACTTCTTTCTTTTCAGCTGCCTCAACAGCTGTTTACGTGTATTTGTATTCAGTATACTACTACTATGTGAAGACGAAGATGTCAGGCTTCTTCCAAACCAGCTTCTATTTTGGATACACTTTGATGTTTTGTCTTGGACTGGGAATTCTGTGTGGTAAGTCTTCAGTTTAATTGTAATCTCTGCAGAAATGGGATACCTTAGTTAAGTGCTGAATACCTTTTTTTAATATTTATATTAATGCTAGAGTGTTCTTAATCTTATCACTTGAATTGGATTAAATTTTTCTCCAAATGTGCAGGAGCTGTGGGTTATCTTGGTTCGAATTTGTTTGTGAGGAGGATCTACAGAAACATCAAGTGTGACTAAGGCTTTTGTAGGAGTCTGAGACCAGAGCACTTCCATATGTTTGTTGCTGGAGACAATAAATTTCTTAGAGGAAGCCTCTGGTCATGTGTGGGGACCAAACAATGTTTACAGGTAGTAAGTATCACAGGGTTGAGGATGAGGATGTATTTTTTCTCTATATTAGTTGATGTATTCTTTCTCTATACTAGGGAGGCCCTGAGATTTTTTCCCTGACTGTGTTTGAAAGCCTTGATTTAGAATGCAGGGATTGGTCTTTATAATTAGATAGTCAGCAAAATGTCAGACTCGTTGCTACTTTTTCATCCTTTTTTTTTATAATATAAATAGGTGCCCTATTGACGGAATGATGTCTGATTCCCCTACGCGGTTTAGCTATTGTACGTAAAGGGGATGAAGTCTCGGAAATGAATTTTGTGATTCTGAATTTTGTATCAAATCTGAATATCCTTTCTAACTACTTCCTGCTCATCTCTCCTGAGTTTTAAATCATTAACGTGTTTTCTTTTTGCTCTTCAGTTTCGCCTTATAATGTGTTTTTAGGCTGTAAAAATTTGTCTTCGTGTCTGGGTGTAACGCTATACACGATTTTAGCCAAGACAAGGGGGTAGATACACAGTTTGTTCTGGTGCATAGTCGGTTTCTTAACCCATGCTGTTTCATTTTTTATACTTCTGGAGGTTTTCGTAGAACATGGGATCTAAAATGCGGCACTGCAAGGATAAACATTCAAAGTATGTTTGGGGTGAGCAATAAAACAAATATTTTTGAATGAAATTGATTTTATAAAATTAATTTGTGTTTAGATGTTTTTTTATTTAAAAAAAACAGTAATTTATCAGTAAAATTTGGTATAACTTATTTTATCTAACACAAGTTATTTGAAGTTGTTTTAACTTGATTTCTTGACACGAAATCATGTGAATATATATACTGAAGGCTAGGTTAGATTTTTTAGTTTGAATTTGCATGATTTAACGAGAATATAAGAACACTCAATTTTGGACGTAGTCTTGTAGAGAGAAGCATTTTAAGACAAGTATTTTGGCAAGACTAAAGTACTAAAGCTAAACAATTTTTTTCACAATGCAATTTTATACTTGGCACACTAGTAGTTCAGTCGTGATATCATTGCCAATATTGGAAGCTGGATTTTGTGGCTAATTTCTTCCCTCGTAATATTCCGTGTATGGTTATCATATCATCAAGTGTGTTAGAGAATATTCCTAACATTTGTGATAAAGCCATATGAAAATAATCATTAAATAAAGAATAACATGTGCGGTGGGGATAGTGCCAGCTACCATGGTGAACAATCTGTGGTGATAATAGAGATAGATAGATTGAGGCATAGAACAATGCACGTAGCAGATATGTTGTTGTAAGCACATCAATAGCACACTATTTCCACAAGCTGTTATTGTTATCTATCACAAGAACAAGCAGCATTAGCAACCAAGCAAGAGAATGGCGACGACAGCAGCCTTGTGCGGCACTATGATGAGCAGCTCCTTCCTGAGGAGAAAAGCAGTGGTCACAAGCCTGAAGGCATTCCCCAATGCTAACGCAGTGTTTGGTGTAAAGGGTGGACGTGGAGGTGGTGTGACTGCCATGGCTAGCTTCAAGGTGAAGCTGATAACCCCAGAGGGAGAGAAAGAATTTGAATGCCCAGATGATGTATACATTCTTGACCAGGCAGAGGAGGAAGGGCTTGAGCTTCCCTACTCATGCAGGGCTGGTTCTTGCTCTGTGTGTGCTGGCAAAGTTGTATCTGGCAAAGTTGACAATTCAGATGCCACCTTCCTTGAGGATGAACAATTAGAAGCAGGATTTACTCTCACCTGTGTTGCTTACCCCACCTCAGACGTTGTCATTGAAACCCACAAGGAGGAAGACCTCTCTGCTGCTTAACTTTCTTCCTTTCTCACCAACATATTATGCATTCATGAGCATTCATTACTTCCACCTGTAGTAGCAACTGAACTTCATTGTTGTATTGTAACTCTATAATAATCTTTCCTTACTGGTTTTGCACACAATGGTTCAATAACAACTCTCATTTTCCTTGATACTATAAATGTGGTATACCCTTTCAGTCATTCTAACTTGCATCTTACCTGCGTTCTTATGGGGCTTCTTATTTGCGTTCTTAACATGTTATAGAAGATAATGTTAATGCTAGGAGACAAATTGTATGGCCAATTTTTTTTTAACCTTCATATCACTTAAAAAAGAGAGATTATATCTAGTTGTATCCGCAGTACAGGTTCTTCATTCTCAATTACTTATCTGTCTATTCTTCAGAGCATTTACAAATGATTTGTACATCCTATGCCATTAAGTTCCAACTGGTTCTGAAGTAAAATTTCAAATATGAAACATAAATGGATGATGCTTTCTGAAACAAATCAAGAAGAGTGTTAGCTTTTGTTTCCTCTCCTTCACCATTGAAGGACGGTTGCGGGGGAGAGTGATTGGAAGATTAATTTACTATGGTAATTCTGCCGTGGATAAGTAAATGTATCAATATGTGATTGGAAGATTAATTTACTTGTCTCGCAAATATTGCATTCGATGTAGTTTGGTCAGCCAATTTGCGAATTGTTCAATAGTAGTCCACTCATAGTCATAGGTTTACTTATAGAATTTTGAAATTAAGAGTCGGGAAATAGAATTTTATATAAAACAAATGGGGACATAATTTTTAAAGCTTACCCTATAGAAAACTTAATAATAACTTGGAGAAGTATAAAACAACATGAAACTTTTTCAAACGTGTATTCAAACGTGCTTGATTTTTTTTTTCTCAATACAATTTTATAAGTCGCTAATACTACTTTTTTATAGCAAACGTTGTTAATTGTTATTTTTTTATTAGTGGAAATTTTATAATCCCTCAGTAATGAAAACCTAAGTAGTGAAGCATCTAATCTAATAATAGATATAAAAGAGTAGGTAGGTGATTTTACAAAATTGAACTAACTAAAAAATTGACTATATAAATAGATATAAAAGAGTATGTCACTTATTTTATTAAATTGGACTAGCTAAAAAATTGACACATGTCTATTTTTGGGGGCAAAATAATCTAAAGAGTGAGTGAGGGAAGAAAATGTGTGTCATAAGTCTCAAATGAGGAGGAGAGGATAAGTGGGTCATGCCAGAAAAAGAGAGAAAAGAAGAAAGTATCATGATGTATATTAAGTATTTTTTTAAAACTAAAACTCATGTAAATTTTATTTAAATATAAATTATGTTGTTGTTAAGGTATTTATAATTTATGAAATGTTACTCGATCTTTTTAAATAAGTTTTTAAATTTAAATTTTGTATATGAAAAAAATATAATTAAAAAAATCCATAAAAAATAATCAATCAATAATAAAAATTAATCATTAATAAAATTAATATCTGTACAAATATGACGAGCACCAAAAAAATGTATTATTTGGATTGATTCTTGCCTGATAAAATATATATAAAAGTTTAAAATAGACCTTCTATATTATTTACGCGTGGCTTGAATAGAGACAAAATGAAAAAAAGAAAGAATAACAGCAAAAATATATGGGACAGCTGGCATACCACGTACTGTTAGCACTATACTTTTTAATCTAAACATAATATGTATAAAAGAGTAGGCCAGTGATTTTACGAAATTGGACTAGCTAAAAAATTGACACATGTCCACTTTTGGGGGCAAAATAGTCTAAAGAGTGAGTGAGGGAAGAGAATGTGAAGAAGACGTGTCCGTAAGTCTCAGTCTCAAATGAGGAGGGGAGGATGGGTGGACCATGCAGACAAAAAGGGAAGGAAGAAGATAGTGCCATGATTTATATAAAGTATTTTTTTAAAACTAAAACTCACGTAAATTTTATTTAAATACAAATTATGTTGTTGTTAAGGTATCTATAATTTATGGAATGTTACTCGATCTTCTTAAATAAGTTTTTAAATTTAAATTTTGTATATGAAAAAAATAATTAAAAAATATAGTAGTAGCATTTTCAAATTTATAATCCTTCTATCACCAATACTAATATAGAGTCACATAAGTGTTATTCTAATGCAGTTGTTTATGTTGGCTTTAAAATTAGGCAAGTTGAAAACATCACTAAAATAAATGAATTCGTGTAGAGTTCATATAGAAATTGTGTACATAAACAACTACAAAAAAAAAGAGCCTGCTTAAATATATATATATATATAAACATGTTTCCAAATGAAAATATGAGTTATTATACGAGTGAAAAGATAAAATAAAACCCATTAAAATTTAAACTAGATTTTAGTATTAGAGTTACAATTGAAGAGTGTTTTTAAATCCTACATGGTATCAAAGAGTTATTTTTCTTGTTGACAGAGTAAAAAGGAGTAAATAATACTCTGATTAAATTGGGTAATATTCGAGTAATTCGATTCTTAACGAAAATATTTTTTTCCTCAAATTTTATTTAATTTTCAATCAAATTTCATATTAGATAAAATTCATTTTATCTTTATGAACAGGTGGTTAAAAAAAAAAAAAAAAACTCTGATTAAATGGCATTCATAAAGTATATCTGCAACTTGTGCGTGAGCTGTGAGGATAGTGTCAGGTAGATAGCCAATAGTACTCTGAGTTGAAAATAGAGAGAGATAGATATTGGCACGGGGCAGATAGGGTTAGATGTGAGTTGTAATTAAGCACACTATTTCCACCCACACCACAAGCTCCTTATCGTGTTTGCATTGCAGAGAGAGAGAGAATGGCGACCACACCCGGTTTGTGTGGCAGTGTGTTGTTGAGCACCTCGTTCCTGAGGAAGCAGGCAATGGCATCAGTGAACATGAGAATGCTGAAGGCTAATGCTGGTGTTTTTGGCTTAAAGGGAGGGCGTGGAGGGCGTGTGAGTGCGATGGCAAGTTACAATGTGAAGCTGATAACCCCAGAAGGAGAACAAGAATTTGAATGCCCAGATGATGTTTTCATTCTTGAAAAGGCTGAGGAATTTGGCATTGACCTTCCCTACTCATGCAAGGCTGGTGCTTGCTCTTCCTGTGCCGGCAAAGTTGTTTCTGGCAAAGTCGACCAATCTGATGGTAGTTACCTTGATGATACCCAAATCGGTAACGGATTTGTTCTCACCTGTGTTGCTTATCCCACCTCAGATGTTGTTATTCAGACCCACCAGGAGGATGAGCTATTCTAGTTCTATATCTCATGTCTCTTTCTATCTTGCATTTTCATTTATATGCTTGTTTATCATATCACCAACTTCAACTGTAGTACCTACGTACCATGTCATCTTCATTCTTGAATAACAATATCCTTAATTTATTTCCTCTTTCGTGTGGCTTGCATTTGCATATATAACCAAAATTCTTCCGATCCGTCACAAATTGGACTAGAAGATATGGTGTCCATGCTTGGAGAAAGTACACAAATTGTACATGGAAAATTTTTTTAACCTGAACTAGAGATGATATCTAATTGTATCTGAAAAAAGGTTGATATATTCTTCATTCTCGACTACTTATGTGTGTGTCTATGCTCTCTGAAGTCTGAACTCCAACTGGTTCTGAAGTAATAAAACATCCTGAAACAAATCAAGAAGACTGTTAGCTTTTGCTTCCTCTCCTTGGAGAAATGAAGACATTGGAGAAGAACAAAACATTCATTCGAGTTGATTTCTTTGCCAAAACAAAAGGAAAGAAATTGATTGGTTGCAAATGAATATATGTAGTATAGTAAAATATATAAGGCAAGTAGGAGGGACAAGGTGAGGTTGGTTGCTAAGGGTTTCCTTGAAACCTATGAGATAGATTACTTAGAGACCTTAAACATATGGGATGGATTACTTAGAGATATTCGCTCTGGTTGTAAAGATGAAAACAATTCGGGCAATGTTATCTCTTCCTGCAATTTATGCTTTCTAATTACATGGAAGCTTAAGGAGGAAATTATAGAGGTCTCATGCTATGAAGTTGCTGCCAGCTTTATTTGCAAGTTGAAATAATTCTCCGAATATGTATGGTTTGAGAGATTTAATTACCAAGGTCGTGACACCTTTAGGATACAAACAAGGCCACGGAGACCACACTTTATTCATTAAAAAAACACCCGTCTTAAGGAGAGTGACTACGTTGTTAGGATATATTGTTTGTGGGGCTAGGATATATTTCTAAGGATTATAAGCATTCACAAATTATAAAAAATTGTTACAAATTATAGAAAAATCCTCACAAATTCTTTTTTTTCCTCATAATTTATAATGATTTTTAATCTACAAATAATTTTTAATCTACAAATAATTTTTAATGTTAGGACATATTAAAATTTTTTTAGAAATAAAATTCAAATATTTTTTAATTTTATTATAAAAAACATATTTTAGCATAATTTCTATGTAACTAAAAAAAAATTCACTAAAAACCAATCAAAAAATAAGTTAAATTCTTACATTGTAAAAAAGATTCAGTAAATAGTTCATAAAGTATAACGTACGTGTGGTGACTGGTGAGGAACTGAGGATAGTACGTAGCCACCAGAATCGTGAATAATCTGCCGTGCGAATAGAGAGACGGATTTACTGAAAAGGAAAGAGGCAGATAGATTGAAGCATAAGATAATGGCACGTGGCAGATAGGGTTGCATGTCGCTGCTCACTCATTATAATGAAGCATGCAAGCTCCTCGTTGTTATCTATTTATCTATCTATCAACCAGAAGAAGAAGAAGAAGAAGAAGCAAGAGAGAGAGAGGAGAGAATATGGCGACCACAGGCGCTTTGTGTGGCACTATGTTGAACACCTCCTTCCTGAAGAGGCAGGCATCAGTGAACATGACAAGCTTCAAGGCTAACGCTGCTGTCTTTGGTGTAAAAGGAGGACGAGGAGGTCGTGTGAGGGCCATGGCAACTTACAAGGTGAAGCTGATAACTCCAGAGGGAGAGCAAGAATTTGAATGCCCAGATGATATATACATTCTTGATCAGGCAGAGGAAAATGGCATTGATCTTCCCTACTCATGCAGGGCTGGTTCTTGCTCTGCATGTGCTGCCAAAGTTGTGAGTGGCAAACTGGACCAGTCAGATGGTAGCTTCCTTGATGACGACCAAATTGATGCAGGATTTGTTCTCACCTGCGTTGCTTACCCCACCTCAGATATTGTCATTGAGACTCACAGGGAGGAAGAGCTCACTGCTTAAATAAGAACTTTCATCTTTACTTTAAATGACAACATATGTTTGTTGCATTTTTGCTTTGTAAAATCTATTGAACTAAATAATTTTTGTCAGTGAGTCTAAAGCTTGAGCTTTAGTAGTCTTATCCTTGGACTGTCTCTGACACTTTCTTCCTCCCCCCCCCCCCACCCCATCATGTCTGTTGCGTTTAATTTTGTGTACGTTGTGCTATTTTCTCAGGATATATAATATATATGCTTGTTTATCATGAGCAACTTTTTATGCATCCATTACTTCCACCTGTAGTAGCAACTGAACTTCATTGTTGTATTGAAACTATAATAATCTTTTCCTTACTGTTTTTGCACACAATGGTTTAATAACAACTCTCATTTTCCTTGTTATATGTACAACATACAAGAAAAATGTTTTGTGCTTTGTGCATGGATTTTCTTTCTTCTGTGGCCATACCCTGCCATTGTTAACGATGCTAATTAGCCTGCATCTTTCCCGCGTTCTTAACTGTATACTATAACTGATAATGGCTTCTTATCAGTGTTCTTAACTTCTACAAGCTGATGGTACGTGGCTTCTTATTTCTGTTCTTAACTTGCTATAGAATATGATGATAATGCGGAGGATTAGAATTCCAAAATGCGAGATAAATTGTATGGCCAAAATTTCTTAACCTTTATATCACTTAAAAGAGGGAAAGAGATGATATATCTAATTGTATCTGCGGTACAATGAGGCTTCTTCATTCTCGACTACTTATGTGTCTATGCTTGAGAGCATTTAAGAATGATTTGTACATCTATGCTCTATGAAGTTCCAACTAGTTCTGAAGTTATATGAAACATTAATTGATCATGTTTTCTGAAACAAATCAAGAAGAGTGATAGCTTTTGCTTCCTCTCCATTCACCATTGTGGGATGGTTGTGGGGAATTAGTATATACAGATTCAGACAAATACTCAGCCACCTTGGTTGAATTTTTTGGGTTGTTAGAAGTCTCAAATTAAGTTCAGCTGGTCTACAGTCACTGTTATCTGATTCAAAGACTCTAAGGACGAGCTTCGAGTTAGAGTGCCGGATACTACTGTTATTTCATCCCTCTCATCAATTGTTGATTCGAGGGAACATACTGATCTTGTTGTGTGTGAATGCAACGAATCATGCTTAGACTTGTGTTTTACTCTTTTACACCAACTATGCAGGGACTTTCTGACACTCTCCGCTACTAAGGCCTTCTTACATCGAGATCCCATCTGGAGTGAGTCATCAAAACCGGATCAAATAAAATTTCTGCTATCACTTTTCTGTTGAAACACATACAAAATATGTACTATACATATTTTATTTAATAACTTAACAGAGAGAGTTAAGCCAACCTGTGAAACTATTACATTCAGGGGCACTGTCATATAGCTACACCAGAACTGAACAAGAGCACTGCAAGTTAAAAAAAAAAAAAAAGAGTCCCTGTAGATTGAAGTGTTGGAGAATCTGGAAAATTAGTCAAGAAACTAAAACAAAGCATTCTTGAAAGAGAGGTGAAACCAACCCATGCCAACCGTGTGATGATCATGTAATGGTTTCTCATGAAGCACGATCGTTCTTGGAATCCCCACTAGACAAACAAAATTAAGAAAATTCATCTAATATAAGCATGTCATATACAAGCCACTGATACCATCTTGAAAAATTGAATTCTTACCAATGTCCAAATAAATGTTGCCATTTCAAAGGCATTCTGCATGAACAGAAGAGAAAATAAGAACAAAGAACACAATCATGCAGCATCACCCGACTACAAATAAAGTGTTATCATTTTGTACCTGAAATATGACATTGTATCACCTGTAACAGTATATCCGGTTTTTTGAACCAAAAAAGATCATTACGTGGCTTTACTTGTGTGCTAGCAGATTGACCTGTCTGCTCCATAATTTCAAGTGCTAAAGTGGATACAAAATGTTGAAGTTTTGTCCCTATCAACATGACAAGCTTTTACGTGTAGAGAAATCAGACCTTAAGGAAAATAACTTTCAATGGACTGTTTCATTTTGATTTGTTGAAATATCAAATTAGAATATACATACAATTGCAGGGATAAATGATAGCCAGAAGTATATATTCAGACCTGCAAATTTAGAAACTTAAATATCGAGGAAGTTAAGCAAAAACACTAACTATATACAAAACTTCAATTCTGAAGAGAAGTTACCATGGATGTTCACGAAGATGCAGACTATGGCATAAATCCAAAGCGGCCAGCTGCAAAATTGAAATAAAGAAAAAAGGTTATTCAGCTCTAAGTTTTTTCATTGTTTTTTTTTTAATAAACCTTTGATTAGAAAAAAAAACATTGGTATTTTCTACAATAACTCTGGAGTTTCTCACAGGAAACATTATTTCTATTCACTCCATTCCCTATGTTAATCACGAGCATTTTATGTTAAGTAAGCAATTTACTGTTAATAACTTGCATGGGTTAGCAACACGCCAGTTAAAAGGAGAAACCCATTTCAAAAGGGTTCATACCTTATTCCTAGAATGCCATGAAATTCATCTTCCATGCTTCGAACCATATATTGATGGAAATTATAAGAACGGCAATTTGTGTTCCTTTAAATTTACAAAGCAGAGAACAATTAGAGAAGTGGTGTGGAATAAAGCTGGTAAGGAAGATGACAAGCAAGTTAATCCTTACATTCTTATTGTATGAAGATCTTTTACGTGAAGAATGACATGATTTTTTTTTATTTGTGAATGAAAAATTACAGCTCGGTCCACCACGTTTAATATTTAGAAGGTTTCTTCAATATAGAAGAATTTAAAGATTAGGCCATCAGGGAATAATAATGGACAAACAAATCCCCAGGCATGCATTATTTTATCCTAAATCCCTCAGCAAATAAAAAACTTACAGTGATGAAACCTAAGCGGAGTGCAAGGTAATCTGATTTTTGTATAGAGCTTCTAAATTGCCGCACAAAACAGAGCTGGCAAGGTCAGATCACAAATTTTAATACATCATTCAGACATTCAAAACAAGAACAAGGTTAATACTTAGCAAAATTAGAATCAAGGAGAAAAGTCGCTAAAATAATTTCCAATCCATGAATATTTCCTTATCTTGTCATACATTTGGAATTGTTACTATTTAAACCGAAAGATGTTTAGATAGTTCAATTGCTAGCAGAATGATCTATCAAAATTGTCATCTCAGTAAAAATAAGCACACCAACAATTAAGGATGTTCTATTTGTGTTGATATATATATTACCATCCAGTTTAGGATTGGACTCCTGCTCCATGGATGAGAAGTGTGATGGAAAACAAATGTTGTCTGCCGCCTCATCACCTTGATTTTCTTTCCTGTTGAACAACAGTTAGTAAAAGTATAGGCCATATTATTGATTTGTGATACATGATGCATAAGTTATTACTTGAGAAACAAGCAAAAACACCAAGCTTGGAGGGTTTTCCCCTCAATCATTTGTTTATACATTGACAAGATTCCCAAAGGCGTTGTTCAATACAGTACCATTCTATGGTATTTACCTTGCAAGTTTCCACCGGTTGCCATTGCAGCCTGATTTCCCCATCTGCGCCAACTATAGATCTACAAACACATGCAACAAAGAGAAAATAAATCCCCGCTTGCTTAGCAAAAAGAGGCATGCAAGCAAATTGCTGTATTGTGTCAAGTAAAATATTTCATAAATTAATCTCAGGTGCTCTATCACAGGATATGAACCAGATAACCAAACATAGAAAACAGCAGCAACTAAGACAACTCCAAGTGATTGGAACAAAGATCCCTTATAAGGAAAATCACTTTCGTTGTCCTACTCTGTAGTACACTAGCAAAGGCTCAAACAAAGACACTGTTTATCCATGGTCATTACTGGTTTATAAGAACATTGACACCTTTAATAATTGTCAATATTCCTGTACTGAAGTTTCTATAAAACACGTCAAGGGTTTATAAATGTGCCAAGGAGAAATGATGTACATAATCCTATAGTAAGGTGGAAATTATGATGACTGACCTTGCTCATTGCTAAACCAACAGCCAGACAACTATACAGAACATGAGTGATCCCGAGAACAAATAAGAACCGGTGCAGCTGCTCAAGACCCTCATACGAAACAAATGGTTCATGGCCCTGCATTCATTTATTAAAATTTTCAGAAGGGTGATTTGTAGTATTGCAAAGAATATTTGATCTCAGTTTGTTCAACAGAAGATAATGCCCTGAAGTTTGTTTACCTTGTATTTTTTCAATCTTAAACTAATTTTTTTAAAATGAATTTCTTGTGAAGGCAGAAATCACTTTGTATCAAAATGGTACTCTATCAATATCACCACTGTCATTCAGTAACAGGAGAAACCAGTCCATTACTGGCTAACATCATGAAAGTGGATATAATCACTGGCTGCAATGAACAAAGCAATTAAAGAATCTTACCTCTCCACATTGGTTGAATGGTCCACTATTAGTTTCATGAGGGGAAGAAGAGGAGCTTTGTTGCATGATATTCTCATTGATGGGTTAAAGTGGAATGTTAAGTTCCTTTATGTTGTTTAAAGTTAATGTCCTTTGATTTCACCACATAAATGCAAGCTAGATGGGATCCAGGAAATGGGAGATTGAACCTTAACTCACGCATTGCACCCACTGATTCAATCACTTATTTTGATACATAAAATAAAAAATGAGAATTTATTGTTTTGAAAATAAAAATAATTGTAAGTTTCCAGCTAAAATCCAAACACACTAACAAATAATTGACATGCTTTACTTAACTCTATAACAATACGATGATATTTATTCTATGAATAATGTTTTGTTGATGTCATTTTTTTTTACACACAATTTTAATTTTCTTATTTTTTAAAATCTGTAATTTTTATCTCTTATTTTAAAATAAAAATATTTAATCTCCTTAAATTTAAAATTCATAATTTTAGTTCAGTTAATGGTTAAGAGATTAAACAAAATTACATGATATGTCATTAAATTTAAGTCACATTAATTTTATTTCTTCTCAATCAATGCTTTTTAAATTAATAGAAGAATCAAAATTATAGATTTTACAGATAATTAAATAATTATTCCTATTTTAAAATAAAAAACTAAAATTATAAATTTTGTAAAATATAAAGATTAAATGTTTCTATTTTAAAATATAAAAAAAATTAAAATTATGAATTTTGAAGAATAAAAAAAACAAAATTACTTTTAAGTTTTTTTTCTCTCTTTTAAGGACACCGAAAGTTAGTGTACATCATTGGAGAAAAAAACAATAAAAAAGTAATAATGCGAGAGCTGATCATGTAACAGAAAGAGATAAAAAGATGTTAAATGAATTTTTATATTACCGAGGTGTTTATGTATTTATTGGCTTAATTTGGTGATTGTTAGTATTTTACAATTATTTAAATTTATATTTGATTAAATATATCGTGGAGGAGACATTTTAGTTTTTATATACCATAGTTTTATTTTAATCCTTTAATTTTTACATTTGAGTTAATTTAATTCTTTAACTTTTAAATTGAATTTTATAACCGTCCTAAAATATAAAACATTAAAGGCATTATTTTCAAAATGACGAAAGAACCAAATCAAACTAAATTTGAAAGCTAAAAGATCAAATTATCTTTTTTTTAACGATAAAGAACTAAATTAAATCCAAACAATGAGATAAAAGCCTCGGTATAACCTAGCCTTTATTAAATTATATAAAATTATTCATGACTTAGTGACTTTATAGCAAAATGCACGAAAATTTGAAAATAGGAGACATAAAGTATGATTTAATTCGTTTGTCATGCAAGCAGTTCATGTTAGTGTCATGTATCAATCGTGGACAAAATGCGGGAAAAAAATTAAAAGATAAAATTCATAAAATTATAAAAAACAAAATTTGAAAAAAAAATATATCCGTAGAATAAAAGATAATGTCATGAGATTTATAATAACTCATACATCATATTTATTTAATTAAGCTAAATTTCTTTACATAAAGTTTGAAATTAAGTCTTATATATAAAAGATTTAGTGAATTAAATTAATAAAGCTTTTATGACTATATCAAGGTTCAAACAAAGGATATTTTGTTTGGAGTTCTCATTTCAAATCATCTTATCATTTGAGATATCGACAAATTAATAAAGTATTGATATGTGAATATTATTAGTTGGTATTATTTCATTCCACTGAAGGTGATTATATACCTGTACAACATAACTTCTTTCCTGATTTAGGTGAAACCAATTCACATATTCTAGCCTAAGACTTGGCATAGTATCACACTAATTATGGATAATATCAAGCTAATTATTACAATGAATACGGACAGTATACATATAGTCTAATACACCCCCTCAGTCGAAGTAGGAGGAGGATGGATGCTGAGGCTGGAACGAAAATCATCGAACAATGGTTTTGGAAGGCCTTTAGTAAAGATGTCTGCATATTGGTATCGTGTAGGCACGTGCAGAACATGAACTTGACCAAGTGCAACTTTTTCTCGAACGAAGTGAATATCCATCTCGATATGTTTGGTACGTTGATGATTCACGGGGTTTCCCGAGAGGTATATGGCACTTATGTTGTCACAATAGACCACAGTTGCTTTTGAAATGGGGCAGTGAAGTTTGAGTAGCAGGTTTCAAAGCTAGCAGGACTCAGTGACGACATTGGCAACACCGCGATACTCGGCCTCTAAGCTAGAGCGGGATAATGTTGTCTGTCGTTTGGCGGACCAAGGAGATGAGATTGTCACCCAAGTATACACAGTAGCCCGAAGTAGATCGACGGGTATCAGGATAGTCGCCCCAATCGGCGTCACTATAAGCACTCAGGTTGGTGACAGTCGAAGGTGAGAGATGTAGGCCGAATTCTTTTGTCCCTTGAATGTATCGTATAATGCGTTTTAGGTCTGCAAAATGCGATGTTCATGGATCATGCATATAGAGACAAATTTGTTGAACTGCGTAGGAGATGTCCGGCCTTGTAAATATAAGATATTGGAGAGCACCGCCAAGTGAACGGTAGAGTGTTGGATCATCAAATTTTTCACCAGAAGTTGCGCTTAACTTGGATTTGGTATCCACTGGTGTGAGTGCCGATTTACAATTTACCATTTTAGCACAAGAGATTATGTCTTCGGCATACTTGGATTGATGCAAGAATAACCCACCAGAATGACGTGTAGCCGACACTCCTAGGAAGTAATTCAAAGGGCCCAGGTCCGTCATGGAGAATTCAGACTGAAGAGCAGCAATAATGGTGTCACGAAGAGAGTGTGAGGATGTAGTAAGAATAATATCATCAACATAGAGAAGAATATATGATGTGTCGTCACCATGAGTATAGATAAACAGAGAGTGGTCGGTCTTGCTATTAACAAATCCGATGGTGGAGAGAAAAGATGCAAACCGTTGGTACCATGCTCTTGGGGCTTGTTTAAGGCCATATAGGGATTTCTTTAGAAGACAGACATGATCCGGATGATTTCGATCACGAAATCCAGGAGGCTGATGCATGTAGACGGTTTCAGAAAGGTGCCTATAGAGAAAAGCATTCTTTACATTAAGTTGATGAATGGTCCAATTCTTTGACACGACAATGCTTAGTACCACACAAATAGTAGCTGGTTTTACCACTGGACTGAAAGTCTCGTCATAGTCGATACCCACCTATTAAGACCTGCCATTGACAACAAGACGAGCCTTATACCGCTCCAAATCACCGTTAGATTTATATTTGTGTTTAAATAGCCAAATACACCGAGTAATATTAACATCAGGAGGACGAGTAACCAAGACCCAAGTCTTATTTTTAATAAGAGCATCAAATTCGTTGGTCATGGCCTGTTTCCAATTCTTATCATGGAGTGCGGATATTGGGCTTTTGGGAATTGGTGAGACTGAGGTGGTAACGGAGAGGTCAAAAATGGATTTGGGTTTGTGAATGTCATGTTGTGCTCGTGTTCTCATTGGGGGAGAGGGAACAGGTGATGCGGCCACAGTTTGATGTGTGGGTTCGAGTGTGGTTACTTGTTGAGCCATAGGAGAAGTAGTGGGTGATGTAGTAGGTGAAGTAGGAGGTGGTATTGTTTAGTCGTTAGATGCAAGCGGAGAGTTGATAATGTGTGTCATATACGGGGATGGGTCGCTATCTAAAAAGGAGTAAGAAGAGGCTAGTGTAGGGGGGTTATGTGATAAGGGAAAGATTGATTCATTGAAGGTTACATGACGGGCCGTGATAATCTTACGTGAGGATATGTCGAGACAGAGGAAGCCACGATGATGCGACGGGTAGCCGAGGAAGACACAGGGAGTGGAGCGTGCATCGAGTTTATGAGTTGTCGATGATGGGAGGTGGGGATAGCATAGACAACCAAAGGTTTTTAGTGAATTGTAATCCGGGTAACGGAGGTAGAGGGAAGAAGTGGGAGACACAAATTTGTTTGACTTACTGGGAAGGATATTGTGTAAAAAGGTTGCCATAGAGAGGGCGTCGTGCCATTGTGAAGGGGGGATGTTGGCATAAAGCAAGAGGGTTCTGATCATGTTGTTGAGTGTTCTAATTTTACGTTCGGCTTTTCCATTTTGTGGGGAGGTGTGAGGATAGGAAAATCTAAACGTCATGTCGTGTTTTTTGAAAAATTCATGAAATGGTGAATTATCGTACTCACGACTGTTGTCGCATTGAAGATTTTTAATAGGGCAATTAAATTGGGTTGTAATGAACGTGTGAAATTTAGTGAAAATATTAAAAACTTCCGACTTGTGTTTGATGGGAAAAGTCCAAAGAAAGTTAGTAAAATCGTCAAGAAATAACACATAAAAATGATGACCCATAGCGCTAACAACAGGTGAGGTCCATAAATCACTGTGGACGATATCAAATGGGTAACATGTAGAAGAAGTAGATAAAGAAAATGGTAATTTTGTATGTTTACCCAACTGACATGAATGACAAAAATGTTTAGAAACCGAACGACATGAAATAAAGTTATTATTACGAAGAACACTAAAAATGGCTGGACCCGGGTGGCCCAAGCGGTTGCGCCAAGTAGAAGCGGAAATGGTAGTGAGAGCATGAGGTGTTGAGCTCTCGATTTGGTGCGTGGGTAGGAGAGGGTAGAGCTCACCCAAACTATTACGCCTCATAAGTGGCTTCCTCGTCTGCATATCCTTCATAGTAAATCCAAAACGGTCAAATTCAACATATATGTTATTATCAGAAGTGAATTTCCTAACTGAAACAAGGTTTTTAATAATATGTGGGGCATGGAGAACATTTTTTAACAGTAAGGGCGGCGAGGGAGGTTGAAGTTGTTTCACTCCACAGCCAAGAATTGGAATTTCAATACCATTTCCAACGATAATTTTATTATTGGTGCTCAAATTAAAATAAGAAGAGATGGTACCTGTATTCGACGTCATATGGGAGGATGCCCTTGTATCCATATACCAATTGTCGTCGGGCTGCTGAAGAGACATGGTCTGCATAGTGGCTGGGATGTCAGTGGGTACAAGTGCCCCTTGCGGTGCACCAAGAGTCTGATTTTGGGCAAGAAAAGCGTGTGGTCTTGGTCCCAAAACAACAACACCATGACCAGTAGCAGAGGGAACCTAGCCCGTGGTAGGGTATGGACATGGTGGTGGGTTCCAAGATGGCTGTTGTGGCCAAGAGGGAGGCGTAAAAGGAACCCATGTCCAAGAAGTAGGCTGATTTCCTTGTCTGTTATTTGTGCCAGAGTTATTTTTGTTATTGTCAAAGGAATTCTTGTAAGAGTTACCTTTGTTATTATTATTGCCCTTGCCACGATATTGCTTTCCACGACCGTCGGTGTTGCGGTTGTTGGAGCGAGAAGGTGCAACATCAGGAGATCGATTTGGAGCGGCAGAAGAAACATCAGATTGTGCGTGGAGGAGGGCAGACTTGGCACCAGTGTTCTTATTGCGACGGGTTTCCTCAAGTGTGAGCATAGATCTCGCTTTGTAAAATGATGGCAGTGGATCTAATTGTTGAATGATGGTGGCGAGACTATCATACCCACTTGAGAGACCTGTCACAAGGCGGAGGACCAGGCGATCCTCGTTGACCGGAGCCCCAACATTGCTAAGTTGTTCGGCTATCAGTTTCAATGCTTGGCAATACGACGACGCATTTGGATAATTATCCATGTGGATTTGGGAGAATTGTTGTTCTAGATATACGGCTCTAGAGTTTTTATTGTCGTGAAAGATGTCCTTCAAGCGATTCCATGCTTCTTGAGCGGTGGCACCGAGTTTTAGAATCGTATGTAGGAGATCAATGGATATCGTGCTATAAATCCATTGTTTCACGATTGCATCGAGTCGGGACCATTGTGCATCTTTCTTAACAGTCGCATCCTTGGGTGGAATAATGTGATCGGCGACATCAAAGGCATTGGCCGTATTGAGGAACAATTCTACCCATGAATCGTAATGAACATTCTCCATTTCTAGGGTTATTTGAATGTAGTTTTTAATGTTTGAGACAGAAAAGGTGGGATAGAAAGTAGATTTAGATGTGGAGTCGTTGCCAGCCATTTGAAAAAGGGAAGGAATAGGCTCGGTGGAGAAGAGAAAAGAAACAGAGTATGTGAAGATTGTGGGGGATCGTTATAGGGTTGATACCATATTGGAGAATAATTCCCCCTCGTCCCATTTCATTCCACTGAAGGTGATTATATACCTGTACAACATAACTTCTTTCCTGATTTAGGTGAAACCAATTCACATATTCTAGCCTAAGACTTGGCATAGTATCACACTAATTATGGATAATATCAAGCTAATTATTACAATGAATATGAACAGTATACATATAGTCTAATAGTTGGTATATAAGATTTTGCAAGGATGATCAAACCAATCAAACAAGAAAAAAATGTAGCAAAAAATAAATGAACGTTGAAAAATAGAATTTAGTTTTCTATTACACATTTTTTTCTATTTCTTTGTTCGATGTTGCTTTAATTACAAAATGGAATATGTTTCATTGTAGGGGCAATTTATGGGTGAGGATGCTAGATTCAAAATATGAAGGGTTGAAGGGTTTAGATGAGGGAGGAGTGAAGTCTTGTGAGTCAATTTGGTGGAGGGACTTGAAATTGGTGTGTGGAAGAGAACATGATAGATGGTTTGATGTTGAGTGGAAAATTGGGTATCGGAAAAACACTAGTTTTTGGGAGGATGCTTGGTGTGGGGGAGGAGAGTTTAAATCATGTATTTGCCCGAATGTTTTTAAATTCAGAACAAAAACATGAAGTCGTGGGAGACTTGGGAGCTTGGGAAAATGAGATATGGAAATGGAAGTTTTCTTGGAGGAGACCATGGTTTGATTGGGAAAGGGACAGGGTCATTGAGTTTGAGAGGTTGTTGGAGGGTGTAGAGTGTCACGACCCACTCTTGGGACATGACCGGCGCACAAACTATAACTTCTTTAGTCTGGTCAGCTTATCATATACAACATAACCTGTAAAAGTATATATATATATATATATATAGACAAATCCATCTGCTAGTATCTCATCTCATCCATTTAATAACAAAGTGGATTATAATTACTAATCACCAAGTGCCTCAAAACATCATAAGTTCATTCTCATCATAGCTACAAGAGAAAATCATTTACATCCCAAGATACAAGAATTCTCTCTAAATCTCTTACTACCCTGGCCCTTATAGCTGCATTATACTAGAGTTACAACCAAAATATCCATCAGACACAATGGGGACCTACCAAAAAAAGATAATCAAGTTCCTGGGTGTGTCAGCAAATCCCAGGAAATCGGTTACTCCACTACTGGGTATCTGAGAAAAGAAGTAAAATAAGGGGTAAGTCACAAGGACTTAGTGAGAGCATAATATATTAAGCAGACATGAAAGAGAGCACCATTTAACATGAATCTTTCCATTTCCAAAAGATATTAAAATAACATTCTTGAAAGTAATGAACGAAAATAAACTTGCTTTTAGAAATCACTGTACTCAAAGAATATACATTTAAGAACTTCTCATAATTTGGTATTCAACATAATTACTTTAAATAATCAAGCATTTATTCTACTATGTGCACATAGACCACATTATCTCTTCGTTGTGGTGAACGGTAATTATATAACTATGGCATTTAGCTCGTAGGCTGCATTATCTCTTTGTTGCAGCGAACGGAACATATAAATATACTATGAGAATTTAACTCATAGGCTACATTATCTCTTCGTTGTAGCAAACGGCATATATCACTATACTATGAGAAATCAACTCATAGGCTACATTATCTCTTCGTTGTAGCAAACAGAAATATAATTATACTATGAGATTTCAACTCATAGGCTACATTATCTCTTCGTTGTAGCAAATGACATATATCATTATACTATGAGAAATCATCTCATAGGCTACATTATCTCTTCGTTGTAGCAAACGGAAATATAATTATACTATGAGATTTCAACTCATAGGCTACATTATCTCTTCGTTGTAGCAAACAACATATATCATTATACTATGAGAAATCATCTCATAGGCTACATTATCTCTTCGTTGTAGCAAGCGACATATATCATTCATGAACTCAACATAAATAAAATTAAACAAGCAGTTCAACATTCATCCTTATACATTATCAAGATCTCAAAATAAATTTCAAAGCTCACCAAAAACATATATGTTCGAAAGTATACTTGCTTCTCCATAAATGAACTTTAAGAAGATCGCTAAGTATATTAGCTACTCACCTAAATAACGCAATCACTGACTTCTACCGCTGTTAGAAAGGTCAACCACTGTATTTTCCACAGAACCTAAGCATTTAAATAATGAAACAAGGGATTAGACAAAATCCCCAATTTTTGCAAACCTAGGGTTTTGAAAAAATCACAATAATCTCTAATACTTGGTTTCTAACTCTTTTTCTCACAGCCCATGACTAATCAGTGCTATAACATACTCATCTAACATAATGGATCGTAAACATTTACCTTAAAGAGATCAAATAGAAAAACCTAGGAACTGCGTGGTGTTTTCCCTTTTTTTCCGTCATCACCTTCTCGTGCTTGGAAAAACCCAAAAGTGTAAAAAGCTTGCTAATTTCGGAACCATGGGAGGAGATGAGCGAAAGGTTGAAGGATTAAGTCTTTGGGGGAAGAAGGGATAGGGTTAGAGAGGGGGTGGGCTGCTGCACAAAAAAGAAAATAGAAGTTTCAGGAAAGGGGGAGAAAGGTCTCGGGATTTTTAAAACTGCAAGGGAGTGACTTGTGTTATTTTAACTTTTTGTTATTTAATATTATATTATTATTTAAGTGGAACGGTGCATTTCATAGCGGTTAGAAGGCAAGTGTATGATAGTTGGTGTTGGGTATAGGATTCCTCAAGTATGTATATAGTGAAATCTACATACATGGTATTGTACAACTTGAGGTTTGACACAATTGAGGTGGACATTTTTAAAAGTTTGTGGCAAATTAAGATACCACAACAAGTAACACTTTTCCAATGGAGGTTATTTTATGATAGATTACCTACCGAGGATAATCTCAAAAAACAAAAAAATCAACTTGATCGTCAACATTCATCATGTCTATTTTGTAATGAGGAAGATGATTTGGCTACACATTTGTTCTTCTCATGCAATTGCAAACGAAACTTGGAGAAAATGGTATAAGCTCTTTGATTTAAATTTGGCACTACCACAGTGTGCTCAAGCCCACTTTTGGTAGCATGGATAATGTTTGCAGGGACAACAAATTTCAAGGTGGTGGGTGGGGTGTTGCTTGGGCTGCAATCATCTGGACAATATGGAGATGCAGAAACGAAAATTATTTTTGAGGGAAAACAAGTGGACAAGGAACAATTATGGCAATCTTGTATGTTCACACTATGGACGAGGCTCAAAGCATATCAAAAGGACTTCCAGTACTCTTATCAACAATGGCAGGTGAATCCTGGGAATTGTTTGATACAATTATAATTGCTAATCACACTGTATGATGTGGGCATTGCGATTATGTAGTAATTACTTTGTGGTGCTAATATTGGCTTCTTCATACAGATTCATATCTTCCCTTATGCAATCATGTTGATTTGTATACGAAAAGATACGATGAACCTACTATGAGAAGTTGTTTTGTGTTTGAGGAAATATATAAGTTTGGGTTGAGGTTGTTTAACATGTTTGAGGGCATGTTTTGTAGGTTCCCTTTTCCAATATTTGGTTTTTATTCTGTAGCACTCCTGGTGCAAACTCTTTTATATTATATATAATATATTGCTGATTTTTTATAAAAAAAACACATTTTTTTGACACATTATTAATCATTGATTTTTGTTTTTTTACATATATTAATCATTGATTTTTGTTTTGTTTACATATATTAATCATTGATTGATTGCAAATTTATGCAACATCTTTTTTTAAAACTATAGATTTATGCAGTAATTCATCCTCGTAATAAAAAAAGATGGGGCATGTTATGTTCACCTAGGTGCAATTGTATTCAGAAAAAAAAAACTAGTGGAATTGCATTCCTATTTTTTATTTAATTGCATTCCTATTTTTTTTTTTTACTTAATTATCAATTTGATCTTTATATTATTTAAATTGTACTAATTTGATTTCAAAATTTTAAGTGCTCCAAATTCTCAAATTATTTAAATAAAATAACAAAAATAATTCGATGCATGTTAAATAATTTTAGAACCTAATTGATGTATTTTAAATAACTTGAAAAATCTAATAGTAGCTTTTAAAAATTTAGAAATCAATTTGATGTATTTTTTAATACAATATAAGTAGCAAATTGATAATTACTTATATATATATATATATATATATATATATATATATATATATATATATATATATAATATTCCTAATTTGTAGCAATTGATTCATTTCCTTCCTAAAATATTCTTCATATACTTCTCTCGAAGAACAGAACAGACGAAAAGGCCCTAAAACCCTAATCTCCCAAAACCCTACGCATGGCGTCGTCGTTAATTCACCTCCGCCGCACCGTCAGAGCACTCTCCGGCGTCGCCCAGTCTTTCTCTGTGCATGCGGCATCGTATTCCGTCCCCATTCGGTGCGGTGTTTCATGGAGTTTGCAGTCACCGAAGGGTGTGGTTCAGCCCCGTTCATTCAGGTCAAGCTCAATTTCACTTCTCTCTTTTCGATCCTCGCAGCGGCAGAGCAACATCCCCGATGAGATTGGTCCCGATACCATTCTCTTCGAGGGCTGCGACTACAACCACTGGCTCATCGTCATGGAATTCAAAGACAAGGACAACAAACCCTCTCCCGAAGACATGGTTCGCGTTTACGAAGAGACTTGTGCCAAGGGTCTCAACATCAGGTTCCTCTCAAATAACTGTTCCTATGTTAAGCACAAAATTATTACAGCTTGTTTCTTAGTCCTGCTTTTTCTTTGAATTCGTGGTTTTAGTTTGGAAGAGGCCAAGAAGAAAATATATGCGTGCAGCACAACAACTTACATAGGCTTTCAGGCGGTCATGACTGAAGAAGAGTCCAAAAAATTTGAAGGTATTTGTTTGTTCCTACTTCCAAATTCCATGACCCAGTCCAGAGAAAATAATTTGATCTTGGATTTGCTACATCTTAATAGGTCTTCCCGGAGTCATCTTCGTGCTACCAGATTCCTATATTGATCCCGTGAACAAACAGTATGGAGGTAAGTTTTTTTTTTCTTTTCAGAAGTTTGGTCATGCTATAATAAGTTGACTGAATCTATTCATTGGTAGTTCAATTTCAATGTTAGCTATATGATCAGCACTACATTGATTTGCTACCCTTTTGATTGCAAGAATGTTTCTGAATGTAATTTTCATGTGTGATAAATAGGAGATCAGTACATTAATGGAACAATTATCCCTCGACCTCCACCAGTACAGTTTGGGAGGAATCAGGGAAGACGAGACTGGAATAGGAGTCCTGGTCAATACAACCGGCAAGAGAATCCAGTGCCAAGCCCCCAAGGGAATCCCTCTTACAATAGTCAGGGACCCATGCCAAGGGGTGGAAGGAACTATGGGCCTTCGCAAAATTATCCACCCCAACAGAACTCTGGTCAAGCATCACAGAATTATCCACCCCAACAGAACTATGGTCCAGCATCACAGAATTATCCGCCCCAACAGAACTTTGTTCGAGCATCACAGAATTATCCACCCCAACAGAATTATGGCCAGGCATCACAGAATTATCCACCCCAACAGAACTATGGCCAGGCATCACAAAATTATCCACCCCAACAGAACTTTGGCCAAGCATCACAAAATTATCCACCCCAACAGAACTATGGTCAGGCACCGCAAAATTATCCTCCCCAACAGAACTTTGATCAAGCATCACAGAATTATCCCCAACAGCAAAGATATGGGCCATCTTCACCACAATATGCACAACAGCAGAGCTTTGGACCACCAGGACAAGGAGAAAGAAGAAATTATATGCCACAGCAGAACATTGGACGACCGGGACAAGGAGAAAGAAGAGATCCTGTGCCTAGGCATGGTGCTTCAGAGGCGAGGGGTGATACTTTTACCCCATCATATGTGCAGGATTTCAAATCAGCATACAAGGAGGAATTTGAACAGGCTGAGCTGGGGAACCATCCTGCCAAAGAACAGACAGGATCGCAACAAAGATATCCACCTTCTGGCCCAGGCACTTTTACTGGAGAGGTATACTAGAGATCTAAAAATGTAGAAATATTCAAGTTTCTGATTCTGGATCAAATTAGTCAGAATAGAGATAAAAACTGATGCTTCTATTTTTTTTTTATCAAATATTTAGTTCAATATTTTATACTTGTGTGAAACTGTAATTGATGAGTCCATATCTCTGTATTCTTTGCTAGTGGAAAAATTGTAAACTTTGTCTCAAATCAATGGAAAAGATGACTTGTTTTTGTTGTTTTTTGCAGGGAAGATACTGATAGTAATCTGGGACATGTGGGCGGCTTGTATTAAAGTACTAATCACATTCTAAGCTGATTCCATGTCCTTGCCGTTTGGTGGAATATTGATATATTGAGCTTTCGTTGTGTATCCATCAATTTTAGCTGCACTGTTCTGTGACAAAGTTGGATCTGGTATGTAAAGTTAGTACTGGCTGCAGTCTTGTTTTTTGAACATGGTTGAACTAAGAATTTCACGTGGATTCTTGTGCTAGTGACTGAGAATCGTTGGCAATAAAACACGTTCAAAGAATGGTCTTACTTGGAAGTCTATGAGACTGAGGTTTATCAACTGAAAACGAGATTTTATTATTTTTATTTTTTGATTATTTCTTATTTTCATTTTCACTAAAAATGTTTTTAAAAATTCAACCAAACACATTTTCATCACCGTTTTCTGTTTTCAGTGAAAATGAAAATAGAAAATAACCAAACCAAACATCCCTTTATCTTGCCTAAATTCAAATGTGTTGAAAATAAAGTTTAACTAAAATTCCTATAACACATGACTCGAATAAATAAATAAATAAAAGAAGAGATTATGTGAATGTTTTAGCAGTGAAAATAAGTTTACGGTATATGTTTTCATTTTTTTTTATATAACTGGCAATTCCACAAAACTTCTGTTTATGTAGGTAGGTGTTACCGAATGTCAGTTTTGGGATGAGCAACTTGATGGTCTTCCAGAACCAAATAGCCTATAAATACAGTGTGTTTGGATTGTTAGCTAATTAAAAAAATCATGGTGTTCCACCATGATATTTTACCACACCAGAACATGATCCACCACATTTCTAAACACTCAATTGCAATGTTTGGATTAGCTTTATGATGATAAATAATCAATTTTTTTTTTTGGTGGAAACAAAGCAACAAATAGTTGTTTCTATTTTTTCATGATATCTCCATGATTTGTGGGATAAGATTGATTATTATATGTTATCCAAACACACCGTTCATATAGGCTAAACTATATTAGACATGTCAAGAAAGATAAAGAGGTTGAAGAGGGTCAAGTCTATTGAACTACAAGACTTTTTCCTGATTTTGGTGATAAAATTCTTGGATGATCCAATTTTCTTCTAGATGCACTTACCACATGATTAACCATAACAGGCTACAGTTCAGAATTTACCACAATAGCTCCCGTGATCAAGAATTTCAGTTGAAAAATGTGTAATGAGTTTTTCGCCTTCTGTAACCTTAGCTTTTTGCTATGCAAGACAATTAGAGAATGCTAAGTTCATCACTGATGGACGTATACATATGTTTGGTGAAACTTTCTAAGGATTGTTCATTGGAAAAATGTAAACAAGAAATATAAATACTATGATATGATATGGATAACATGGTTGTTAATGAATGATTATATTAAAAACATTAACATCAGTTTAGGTGACAATGGATGTGTAGCGTTATCTTGTGGATTCATGTGTAGTGTAATTTCGAAGCAGAGAAAAAGAAAGGGGCAATATAAATTGAGAAAATAGTAACAATATTAAAAATATTTGAAGATTCATAGCATATGAAAGACCGCATAGCGCAGTGGATTAGCGCGTCTGACTTCGGATCAGAAGGTCGTGGGTTCGACTCCCACTGTGGTCGCATCTTTTTTGCTTTTGAACTAAACTTTTATGTGAAACGACATCGTTTCCTAGTACTCGAGTCTTGAAGACCACCAATAGTTGCTAAGTGGTAGCCAATAAGAGAGAGAAAGGAAGAAGAAGGATTCTCTACTACTACTAGGCTACTAGCCTTTTATCTCACCTATGTCCTTTCTGTTTGTCTTAAATCTGTTTACATAGATAAAACAATTTAACATCATTCTTAAATTTTGTAGTTCATGTATCACAAATTGCAGTCTACAAGTTGTTGCATTATATCAGCAAGACATTAAGATAGATGTAAGAACTGTTACGGGTACTAGTTAGAAAGATTCTAACTCAGCTTTAGGAAGTTATAATTAATAAAACTAATAAAAATATGTAATGTAGAAAAATGGAGGCAACAATTCAGATTCCACTGGGAATGGATGGTTAATAATATGCTAATCAAATTGGGTATGTGAAATGAAAGAACCGTATCCTTTAAATTAATTGAAAACATGCCAACAAAATGCTTCTTACGCTAGACATTTCCAACTCATAAAAGAGCAGACGCATGCCCCTTAATGTGGGAATGAAAAATGAAATTGACTTGTACAAATAATTAATTGTAAAGAAAGGTGATATTGTTATACATGAAGCAAAATGTCGCGTTGTTATATATAGCTATTGTTATATTATATATTTCTATCTTAGGATCAGATCTCAATTAGTGTCTCAGGTTCTTTTACCAAGTTTACTTGTTCTAAATTTCTTTCCATGTAAAACAAGTTGTAAATTCATGATTACGTTTATTGTTTCGTACTTTGCAATCAAATTTAGTTGTTCAGTCATGGCAGCCATTCATATTTGTATTTAATTTGCTAATATTTTGGTTGTAGGAACTAGGAAGCATGGATGCTCCTAGAGATAATGCAGCTGCTGTAGCAACTCATAAACGTGTCAGAAAGACAATTTACGAAAGGATCTACTACATTTCACTGAATAACTGATCCTAAATGAAAGCATTTTGTATTAAGAGTGAAGAACTAATATGTATATTTTGCCTTCACTGTGCACAAACATATAGGGGAGGCCGGGAGGGGGTGTAAATAAAATGAAACATCATCTTAAGGGTAAATCAAGTCAAATATCTTCTTGTAAAATTGTTTTTATAATTATTCCCCCTCATTTCAAGGGAAAATAGTGGGGGGGAAAATTATCTTTGCTGAAAAATTGAAAAAGTACGTGTATATACATCTAAAATTGACATGTATTTCAAGTTTTGGAACTTCTAATACTCCAAATGATAGATTTGGAGAGAGTTGGGTAAGACCTTAGTGCAGTTTTGAAGTGATAGAATCCTATTTTGTGAATCTAATTTGTAGTATTAATAAATTGTGAAACCTATTTAGTACTTTTTGAAATTGAGAAAAAAAAAAAACAGAATTTGAAAATGAGATCAAAGTAACAATGTTACAATCTTAAAAGATTAATAAGTTGAGAATGATTCAATACAAATAATAGAATTTTTGTATAAGAATCTAAGGTTTCACACAAGAATCAAGAAAAACACTCTGTGCCCTATGTCTAAGATTTTATAAAAAAAAAAATGTCAACAAAGTGTTTAAGAGTCTATTTATATTCATGCTAATAACTCTTAATAACCCTAGATTAAGCCTAGAGCCCAATAATTAATTCAATAATTAAAAGATTTGAAAATAACCGTGACAGATCATTACAAGTCTAAAAATAAACCTAAAATACAATTAAAAAACAAAAATAAATCTTATTTTAAAAGTTGGCTAAAATTTATGAGTTTATTTCTTCTTCTCTTTCCTCAATGGGAGAAATTAGTCTCTCTTGTTAAACTCTTATTGAAATCTCTTACTCTTTGTTCTAATGATTGGTCCATCCATGTTGATCCCACGTAAGTCAAACTCTTCCTCCTTGGATAGTCTTACAAAGTTAGATCAAACGTTTCTTGCTGGTGACTTAGAATCCTTAGCAATAAACATATTCAAACAACACATGGTCATTGCTAAATAGGTGTGTGTTTAGATTAAAATTTAGTAGTACTTTTGTTCTTCCAAACTTTAATCCAAATATAGACCATGTCTATAGCAGTAAATAAGAGTTGAGCTATTCGTCAATTATTTGAACTTACTTGATCAATTAAACTCATTTGTTTAATTAAATTAATAAAATTTAAGTTTAACATGAGTTTGATAATTTCAACAAGTTTAAATCTAAGTTTTACAAATTTGACATTGTCTCATAAGAAAGGTTTATAATTGGTTTTAATCTAAGTGTTTATTATTTTTAATATCAATCTAATGGTTGTGATTAGTTGTTATTATCTTCTCACATATACAAGTGTTTTCACTAGAGTTGCTTCAAGAGTAACTTTATAACTGTAAAATATTTTCTATCTTTATGCTTCATTTTTTTAAAGTTATACTAACTAACTCATCTTTGTCTATCCTATTGAAAGAAAAAAATGAAGGATAAGAATCAGAAGTACCTCTTACTTTTAAAGTAATTTGATCTTTTTCTCTTTCTATATACATTATAGAAAAATAAAATTAGGAAAATAGTTATTTATATTTTTTGTCTTAATTCTCCGAATCATTAGAGGAAATAAACTCTGATTAATTCAGAGTTTGATTAGGAGGTAAATAAAACGTGATTAAGAATTATTTCTATCAAGGATTAAACTCATATACTACTTGAATGATTTAACTTTAATTTTATCACATTAATCACTTATACTTGATCACTTGATTAATCATTATTTATGTGAAACACTCTTGTATAATATATAATTTTATAGCTTAGTTGGTTGAGCAATATGCGTGAGTTATTATAAATTCCTCTGATACCATCCTTCGATTCACATGAATAAAATATGTTATCATCTGAGAATAAATTTCATAAAAAAATAAAATAATTAAATTATAAATAATTTAAACAAGTGATGTTTGACTTTTATTTTTTTATTTATTTATAACAAGCAAAGCTTGTGGGTTAATTGTGAAGGCAAGTAAATGATGAATGAGCGAGCGCATAGCACAATGAATTTAAGAGGAAACGACGTAGTTGGCAGTGAGGCAGGAGGAGTTTAGGGTTTTAGCATTGTTGTTCTTGAGTTGTGTTGAATCTGGAGAGAGAGATGAATAATTGTATAGCAAAGAGACGTGAGAATGCGAGGAGCAGTAGAGAGGAAGATCAACTGATAGTGACTCCATTAGGCGCTGGAAATGAAGTTGAGTCTTGTTCGATTGTGGAATACACCCGGCTTACTCTGGCATGGCTGCTTTGCCCTATTTCGACGAGATTGACCCTTCCATAGTCAATGTTCTTCTCATCACTCACTTTCACTTGGATCATGCTGCTTCCTTGCCCTATTTTCTCGAGAAAACCACCTTCCGAGGCCGTGTTTTCATGACCTACGCCACCAAGGCCATTTACAAGCTCCTTTTGTCTGACTTTGTCAAGGTCAGCAAGACATGCTTTTTGACGAACAGGACATCAACCGCTCCATGGATAAAATTGAGGTAACTTTCATGTGCTTCTCATTTTAGATAAACTTCACTTATTCCTATAAGCTTAAATCATGATAATAAAAAAAATAAACGTAAAAGGGCTTAATTGAATTCAGCTTTTCTTATGAGCTTGAATCAACTCATGTACTCTAGCTTTTGGACAAGTTAATTTATGAAATTTTAAGTGCATAAGAAGTTGATTGTCAATTTATTTTAGCTTCGTGTCCAACAGGACCATAGTTTATCTCTTGCGAGACATGTAATGTGTCTTTACAATATCATGCTTTGTTGGAACAATAAAGTTCTCACACACATTCACAGTATGCACTCACTATCAGTTTATGTTAGAGAATAAGAGAAGATGATGAAGGAATTGATTGAGAGAAGATAAATGGGACTTAGAATTCTGAAAAAAAAAACTTCTCCACTATCATGCACACTTCTGCACACACTTATTCTCATTTATGATCACTATTATTTTTATACACATTGCACATGTAGCTATAAAAAACTTCATAATTGTCAAACTAATTTCAAAATGAATCACTAACTAACTCCTAACTAACTGAATTACAGCATACATCAAGAACAATGACATGTTGCTGGCACATGGGGACAATGGGAATGTACAAAAAGAGGTGTTACTACACAAAGATCGAGGAGAGTTTACCTTCAGAAGGATGTACTTTTCCTAGAAAAATTTCATTCAATGGCGATGAACCATCTCCTGACACCTACCCTAACTCCTCTACACAGCTCATGTCGCCACAAAAACCCTCCCATACTTTTCTTTTCAATGTTACAGCTCCTACTATTTTTCTAGAAGTTTAGAAGGAAGGACTGTAGCTTGACATTACATTTCTAGTTAGTTATGTAAAAACTCTTAAGGGGTTTCCTAGACTATCAATTATAGAAAACCAACAGGATCTTAAAATTTATGATTCTCACAAATAATCAATAAACAATGATGTGTACCTTTCTCCATAGGAAGACTTGTATCTTTCTCCATAGGAACTTTTGTCTTGTGTACTTTGATTTCCTTGGAAAATGAGAGAAATAAGATTTCACTTCCTTTGGCCTTTCTTTTCTGCCTCTCTCCGTTAGTGATGGCTATGAGTGAGAGAGAACATTTTTCTGGTCAGGAAGGGGACCTTATTCCACGTTAGTTGGTATTAACCCCCTTTTATAACCACTACTCCCATCAAGTAGCAGTTAGCTCTAGAAACTTCTCCTATTAAGCCCAATTACAATTTAGCAATTAATCGTTAATTATTTATTTATTAGTCCCTACTAAGTCATATGCCTCTCACATGAGACATTAATTCTAACATTCTCCCATTTGGCTCATGTGACATTAATAAACATTATGGACTAAATAAATAAATAGATTAACTAACATAATGCGCATTAAAAATTGACTAAATTATTCTATACATTGGGTACATCATAATTTCATGATTAAGAATAAGAACCAATTCGAGTCATGGCGGTTGTACATCATCTAATCGACATAGTCCCTTCCATGTACTATAAATTAGTCTTCTCCTTAATATGACCATTAGTTAGGAGTACACAATTGGTCCAACATAATGTCTTCATTCAAGACAAAACCTATTAACATTACTCTAACACAAACATGCATGCAAACATAGAGAACAGGTAATCAGAAACATATCATAATTGAGCTCAGAGTGTCACTAAAATGCATAAGATAAATTACACTTAATGATCATCAATAACAATAATACCCATACTTTCAACATGTTCTATAATGTCTTGGGCAATAATCCCTTATTCAAAAGGTCAACTATCATAAGGTTTGTGCTAATATGTTCTATTGACACTCTTTGTTTTTGAACTTCTTCCTTCACGACAAAGTACTTCAATTCCATATGCTTAGCACCCTTAGAGTACTTGTCGTTCTAACAAAATACTGCTGCGGAGTTATCACAATACATTTTCAGTGGCTTAGCAATACTATCGACAATTCCAAGCCCTGAAATAAAGTTCCGCAGCCAATTAGCCTGAATTGTAGCCTTAAAACATACTACAAATTCAGCTCTCAGATGCAACAACAATTGATGCTTACAAAATTACTTTCATTTGTTTTCGTTCCATATCATTTATAGGACATTGTGCGAGACTAACTCTGTCTCATTTCTAAATTAGAATAGGCGATGTTAAACACCTTTCCATCTTGAATCTCTCTAGTACTTTATTGATATATGTTTTCTGATATAAGCCTATCAATCCTTATGATCTATAATGGAATATTTCCATCCCTATCACATAGCTTACCTCACCCATATCTTTCACTTCAAAGTTTCTAGAGAAAAATTTCTTAGTCTTATGAAGAAGACCAAGATCGTTAGTTGCAAGCAAGATATCATCAATATACAGAATTAGAAAATAACCTTACTCCCACTGACCTTCAGATACATACACCGATAAACAGTATTTTCCTTAAATCTAAAGGAAACAATGGTATCATTAAACCTCAAATACCATTGGCGGGAAGCTTGCTTTAAGACTGTATATTGATTTCTTTAGTATGCACACCATGTGTTCCTTTCCTTCAATTGAGAACCCCATTGGTTGGTCCATATAAATATTCTCCTCTAAATATCCATTTAGAAAGACAGTTTTCACATCCATTTGATGTAACTCCAAGTCATAATGGGCTACTAATGCCATAATAATCCTGAAAGAATCCTTTTGTGAGACGGGTGAAAACGTCTCTTTATAATCAATGCCAACTTTCTGAGTAAACCCCTTAGCAACAAGTCTAACCTTGTAACGTTCAAGGTTGCCATGAGAGTCCCGTTTAGTCTTGAAGACCCACTTACAACCAACTCTCTTACAACCCTTTGGTAATTCTACAAGGTCCTAAACACTATTATGTTCCATGGAATTTATCTCTTATTTCATGGCATTTAACCACTTCTCAGAATTATCACAACTTACAACTTGTGAAAACAAAACTGGATCATTATCATTAATGCTTAAGTTTGTTTCTGTTTCATGTAGGTATACCACATAATCATTCGAAATAGCTGGTCTCCTTTTCTCTTTGAGACCTCCTTAATTCTACCCCTTGTGGTTCTTCCATAATAGGTTCATTATGCATCACGGGTTCATTATTGTGTTGCTCCTCTTAATTAATTTTGTAACAACAACTAAAAAGAGCAATCACCTAATTGCTAAAGGCCCAAACTAAAAGGACTTGCACTCTAACTTCTTTAATTTCCACTTCTCGTGGAACTGTACTCCCACTGATTTCATCATTTTCAATGAACCTTGTATTTCCAGTTTTGAAAATTCTTATACTATGATTACGACAATAAGACATATACCCCTTTGATTTTGTGGATAACCAATGAAATATCCACTGATTGTTCTTGCATCCAATTTTCTTTCTTGCGGATTGTAAATTCTTATTTCTGTCTGACAATCCCAAACATGCAGGTGCCTTATACTAGGTGTCCTATTTGTCCACAGTTCAAAAGGTGTCTTTGGAACTGTCTTACTAGGAACCCTATTCAACAAATACATGACAGTTTTCAAGGAATACATCCACAAAGATACGGGTAAAATCAAATTGATTAACATACTCCTAATCATATCCATTAAAGTTCTATTGTGCCTTTATGATACACCATTTGGTTGTGGTGTACCGGACATTGTGTATTGTGCACAAATGCCACGTTTCTGAAGAACCTTAGCAAATGGACCTAGGTGTTACCCAGTTTCATCTTATCTTTCATAATACTCACCACCTCTATCATATCTAATAATTTTCACATTTATGTCTACTTGCCTTTTCACTTCATAGTAGTAAATTTCTAAGGCATCCATTGCCTAAGAAATCTCGGGCAGTAAGTAGACATAACCGTAACGTGAATAATTATCAATAATGGTGATAAAATATCCTTCCTTTCTGAAAGAACTAACATCAAAAGGTTCACAAATATTAATATGCACAATTTCAAGAAGCCGAGTGCTTCTTGTAGCTCTTTTCGTTGTATGTTTTGCTTGTTTTTCCCTTAATACAACCCACACAAATATTTATAACCATAAAATCTAGATAAGGAAGAATTTCGTTCTTTATTAATCTTTCCATCCTTTCTCTAGAAATGTGACCTAAACGTTTATGCCACAAGAAAGCAGATCGTTCGTTCACTAAACTATGTTTAGTGCCAACATTATGATGCAGAGTCAAAACAGTTTCAGCATACAAACTGTCTAATTTCAATTTATATAAACCATCACAAAGGATACCAGTACCAATGAGATGATTATACTTAAATAAATTGAAACATCCATTACCAAATTAAAAGAGTATCCAGTAACATCAAGTTTAGATAATGAAACTAAATTCCTAGATAAACTAGGTACATAAAGAATTTCCAGTAAATCTAAATGATGTCCAGTGTCGAGTTTTACGCAATAAGTATCGACTGCTTACACTGGAGTCTCACTCTATTCCCCATGAAAATGAACTTCTCATTTAGGCTTATGGTTTGGATTGTAAGGAATCTCTGCATAATGTTAGAAACATGAGTCATACATCCAGAATTAATCCATCATGTATCATGGAAAACTTTAGTTAAGTTTGATTCAAAATATACATGAGCATTAAGCTCACTTTTCTTTTCGAACCAAGACTTGCACTTTAGGTAATTCTTTTGGAAATGTTCGGATTTCCTACAAAATTAACAATTATTTCCCTTTGATATCTTCCTTTGGATTTGCAAAGAGTCGTCATTGTTCTTTAATGACCCTTTGCCTTTATCGTGCTTCTTCGTAAATTTCTTTTCAAGCTCATTGATTTCCTTGGTGGCTTACATAATGGACTCGGTGACTTCCTTGATTCTTAAGCCTCGTTTCTTCCTGAACTAACATACTGTGCGATTCATGCACATTCCATTTATCTTTCATGGTATTATAGTTCATTTAGAACAGGCCAAACTCAGACGGTAATGAGTTTAGAATAAACTGAACAAGAAAGTTCTCATTCACAGTCATTATATCCCAAGGTCTTAAGTCTTGCTGCAATGTTTGTCATCTCAATGACATGTTCATACATAGTACGTGAACCATCAAACTTCATGGTGGTCAATGTACTCATTAATGTCTCAGCAACAGACTTATCAGCTGTTTGAGAGCACTCTCCCACTAATCCCATAAACTTTTTAGCACTTTCGATTTTAGGGAGAGTTGTCTTAATATTGTCTGCAACAGTCATTCTCATCAACATTAGGCTGAGTCTGTTAGATCTTTCCCAAGTTTTATAATGAACTTTCTCTTCATTGCTACTAACATCAATATTAGTAACAAACTTCTCTTCCAACATAGCAAGATCATAATCCAAAACACCGAGGTGAAATTGGACTTGCTCATTTCAGTCAGAGAAGTTAAGCCCATTAAAATTGGCACAGATGATACATAAGAATCCAATGAATTCAAAACATGTATTATATAATAAAATTCACATAAGTGTTTTGAGACATAAAATACATGTCATGCATATGATTCATTCAGATAACGGTCAATGTATATTGATGTTCTCCTTTGGGTGATACACCAACATACAACATACAAACATAATGATGCTAATAAAATTTTAACATTATTTGGCAATTAAGTATGCACCAATTAGTAGTATCTATTTCCTTTGGGCTTATAAATAAAACTAATGATACACACAAATTGCCTACAATTATATTCATTAATTATAAGAACAACTAATCAACCTTTGGGCGATCCATAAATGCCTTATAACAATGAATTTCAATTACCCATAAACCAATAACCATATAATTTAGCATCCATTATTCAATGAGTAATCAAAATAATCATTAATTTTGGAATTAAATAACCTTACAAATTTGGCCACTTTGATGACTAACAAATTCAACATACATTTAATTCCAACCAAGTATAATTGAAAATAATCATTAATTTGGAATTAAATAACTTTACAAATTTGGCCACTTTGGTGACTAACAAATTCAACATACATTTAATTCCAACCAAATATGTATGGCCTGCACATACTTATTGCTATTAACAATTCATGGTCATTTTATTAATTTCATTCTAGGCCATAAAATAACATTTGCATTTATTTGTGTTTTTGCATTCAAACACGTTCAAGCAAATATGTAGCATATACATATATTTACTGCTACCAATAATTGCAAAACATTCACATTAATTTAATTACAGAACATAAACTTTCAATTCTTTAATCACGTTCAACAATAATTTTTCGGTAAAAAAAAAGATCAAGTGGGATTGGAAATAGCAAACATAAGGTAGCAAATAGCAATTTCCAAAATTTCATATTCTTTCCACAAGAACGTACCTGCTTTTCAAAATTGAAATAGTAAAAACTTTCTCCAAATTTAATATATACATGTTGTGCAGCTTTCTCTCCCATAATCATAAGTTTTCGAATAATCTTTCTCCAAAAATTGGTATTCAACAATAATAAAAATATTGCCAATAAAACAATACATGCAGCGAAAAATAAAATTCCTAAATTTTATAATTAGGATTTATGCATAATTGAGAGAAATTGAATTATCCCTAAATTTCATAATTAGGGTTCATACATAATTGAAAGAAATTAAATTATCCCTAAATTTCATAATTAGGGTTCATGTATAATTGAGAGAAATTAAATTATCCCTAAATTTCATAATTAGGGTTCATGCATAATTGAGAGAAATTAAATCATTCTTGGAGAATCATAAATTTCATAACACATGCTCTGATACCACATGTAAAAACTCTTAAGGGGTTTCCTAGACTATCAATTATAGAAAACCAACAGGATCTTAAAATTTATGATTCTCACAAATAATCAATAAACAATGATGTGTATCTTTCTCCATAGGAAGACTTGTATCTTTCTCCATAGGAACTTTTGTCTTGTGTACTTTGATTTCCTTGGAAAATGAGAGAAATAAGATTTCACTTCCTTTGACCTTTTGTTTTCTGCCTCTCTTCGTTAGTGATGACTATGAGTGAGAGAGAACACTTTTCTGGTCAGGAAGGGGTCCATTCCACGTTAGTGGGTATTAACCCCCTTTTATAACCACTACTCCCATCAAGTAGCAGTTAGCTCTAGAAACTTCTCCTATTAAGCCCAATTACAATTTAGCCTTTAATCGTTAATTATTTGTTTATTAGTCCCTACTAAGTCACATGCCTCTCACATGAGACATTAATTCTAACAAGTTATTCATTTGATTTCCTTGGCTAAAACTAATTGTGGCATTTGTTTGACATCATCGACTCTTTTTTATCTACTGAGGTTGGACTACATATCTAATACGATTCCAAACGAATACGCACTAGGCAGTATGCCATTAGATAAATTTATGTAATATAAGTAGTTAGGAGCATACTTACTTGATATGTTGTTTAAAGTAGAATAATGTTTTATAATATAACTTAGTAATTTTTTTATAGATCACTTGTATATAAGAAAATCCTATGGGAATTAGGTAAAATCATTATGAACGATAAAACTTTATAACTCGAACACGAGATTTTTAGTTAAATTAGAATAATCTCATGTTAATTGATCTATATTTTTTCAATAAATAAATAAATATACATTATAATACTATAAAAACATGAAGTGCACGTCTGGATTATGGGATTCTACTGCATATTATGTAACATTATATTCTTATACATCTCTAGTCAAGTATTATTGTCAAAAAGAATGATAATAATACATTAAGACTAGCATGTGGTTAAACTTCACATTAGTCATATATGAGATTTCAAGTCTTCACATGGATACATATTAGAGTAATAATATATTGGATTGTCCCATTAAGAATGCTACATGAAACATTAGGTAAATGTCATAATAATAAAGTTTTTTGACTAGAAGTTGCTATGATTAATAAGTAAGAAATGATATTTTGAAACAATTAAACATCATCAGTAAACAGATAAAGTTTGTGATTAGGTGTACAACAACAACTATGGACATGATTGAGTGATCTAAATGAGATCTATCTCTTCTATATAACAAACGATTATATCTCTAGGGGTTATAAGATTAGGCGTAGTGAAAAGAGAGAAAAAAAATATTTATAAATCTAACAATTAATATTTATTGAAAAAATAAAATAATATTTTTGATTTTCATGATAGAGTAAAACAATCAAATATATAAATATATATTTCCCATTACTTAATTTTTTAAGTTTATATTTTTTTTTAATGTTAACCACTTAATCTTTCTTCTATGAATTCAATAATATATATATATATATATATATATATATATATATATATATATATATATATATATATTAGCACATAGTAGCTATTTTATAATTTAAAAAAATATATAATTAGTTCACATCGTAATATTTTGACATATAAATACATAAAAATTAAACTCAATTGAATGCATCTATTTAATAATATATACATAAGTAATTTTAAATATAATTTTTTATTCAATAATCAACAAAATTCACATGACAAATTTTTTTTATATCTATATAAAAACCTTTAAAAGAATTCTCTAAAATAAAACTTGTATATTAGGTTTTTTAATTCTTCTCATTTGCTAATACAGAGGTACAAGAAGAAGTAAGATAGGGCAGGGGTGTTGGTGGCACTTATAAAACGGCCAACAGGAATGCTTAATTTCTCTTATGCTCTTCAGAGTCGGCTTCATTCTGTGATTCCTCCCTCCTTTTGTCTTCGCTTGGTAAAGTTTCCATCTTTCTTCGTCCTCCTCTTCTTTTTTCTATCTGATCACTTTCTGTATCACTTGCCATGCCATGATTTTTATGTTTCTCACGAATCACCATCGGTTCTGATTAGACCTACATTTTTCTGGGTTTGCGGGTAAAAGCCCCTTTGGGTATTGGCTCGACCGACCCTTTGTTCTTTCAGCTTGGGTTTTTCTGTTCCTTGTGATGTGATTCTGTTGCCGTTCTTTTCAACTATGTTTCGTTTATTCTTTTATAATTTGTTGTCCTCCCATCTGAAATTTCTTAGTTTCGGTGCTGACATATAGACAAATGAAATCCACAAATTTTAGTTAATTACAATCTGTAATGAAATAAAATTTATTATACCCTAAAAATCCCTGCTTTTTTTCTTCTTCTTCAGATTAACTCATGCTTTGAGAAAAATACACTACTGCAAGGCCACTTTTACAATATGGATTTCTTGTTGATTGAATGGTAGCTTTAGACAGCTTTTTTTTATTAACTATAGAATATCGATGCATTGGATATGTTTTTCCTTTAATATTTCTTGTCATTGAATGGGGGTGATTTTTATTTTATTCTTTACGTGAAGGTGGGGTGGGGTGGGGTGGGGAGGGGGAAGAATGCGCAGTGCTATGTACTCCTAAGTATATCAAGCAGTGTTTTTAGTGTTTCTGCCTTCAGTTTGAGTAGATTGTAGCAATATTTTCCTATGCATGTGAAGCTGGATCTTTATTTACTTTTGGGGATCAGACACAGTACTATCCGTGAAATCACTGAAGTTTTTGCCTCTTTGATATCAAGTTAATTGTCTTTCAATGCATTTATTTTGTGCCTTATTCCTAAGGTGCAATAAATGAATAAATAACTACTCCATGTAATTCTTTCTCATTTTAGTTTGCTGATTATATAGTTTTGGGAGAACATTTTGATGGGAATATGGTTCTTTCTGAGAGGCTAGTCCTTGTATTTTTCATCTTTGTACTTTGCATAACTTGCCCATAAGCTACTTCTATTCTGTTCATGGTTGTATGCGTCCTTCTCTCTTTCTCCTAATATGTTTGCTATGTGGAGAACTGTAGATCTAGCTCAGACTCAGAGACAGTGTGTCATGCTTTTGTTCTTTTTGCATTGTAAGATGACTACTATCCCATGAAAGAATATTTTTTGGGGTCTTATAGGAGGAGCAGTAGGTGTTTTGATGTACTTTGGAACAGTTTTTGGTGGTTTGTTTTAAAAGTTTTGGTAAATGCAGATACTAAGATTTTATTATATAGTGTGCTTGCCTTTGGTGTTCTATTAATTGGTTCATTGCTACATCAAGGAAGTAACCATATATCAAATATGCACTGTTTTGAAGCCTGGACCGGACCGGCCGGTTCGACCGGGAACCGGTCATGTGTCCGGTACAATGCTTCCTAAAAACTGGCTCAATCACTGAACTGGTCGAAAACTGGTGAACCCGGTGAGTTGGTTTCGCTTAAAACTTTTTCTTTTTTTTATTTTTTATAAAAAAAAGCTTTCAAAATGACATCGTTTTGGTTTTAAAAAAAAGAATATTGTAAGTTATGAGACTTTTAAGTGAAGTTTACTTTTTATTATCATCAATTTATGCACATTATGTTATTTTTTGTTCAATGTTACCAGGATATTATATTAAAATATTAAAAAAATATATTTTATTAAAACCGGTTTGACCTCGGTTGAACCATTGACTCTTGAACCAATGTCTTTACCAGTTCGATGTCCTGTCCAGTTCTGAGAACATTGCAAATATGCATTGAGATTGAGCATCATTGTTGCATTCTTAGTCTTTTTTTTTCTTCACTTCGTTGTTTATAAACTATCTTTTTTGGAGAATTTCTCCTTGTCCTCCTAGTTGTAGTTCTCTTTACTCTTTAATAAAATATCTTATTCTATTAAAAAAATGATTTGGATGTATGATTTATTACTGTCAAGGTGACTGGGAATTGTCTAATTGAAATTTTATTTGAAATGCAGGTTCAAGTTGTTACAGTGTTAAATTTGAGGGACATGAAGAAGTAAGAAAGGGCAGCGGGTGTTGGTGGCTCATATAAAACGGCCAACAGCAATGCGTAATTTCTTTTCTGCTCTTCAGAGTCGGCTTCATTTTGTGGTTGCTCCCTCCTTTTCTCTTCGCTTGGTAAAGTTTCCATCTTTCTTCTTCCTCCTCTTCTTTTTTCTATCTGATCACTTTCTGTATCACTTGCCATGCCATGATTTTTATGTTTCTCACGAATCACCATCGGTTCTGATTAGACCTACATTTTTCTGGGTTTGCGGGTAAAAGCCCCTTTGGGTATTGGCTCGACCGACCCTTTGTTCTTTCAGCTGGGGTTTTTCTGTTCCTTGTGATGTGATTCTGTTGCCGTTCTTTTCAACTATGTTTCGTTTATTCTTTTATAATTTGTTGTCCTCCCATCTGAAATTTCTTAGTTTCGGTGCTGACATATAGACAAATGAAATCCACAAATTTAAGTTAATTACAATCTGTAATGAAATAAAATTTATTATACCCTAAAAATCCCTGCTTTTTTTCTTCTTCTTCAGATTAACTCATGCTTTGAGAAAAATACACTACTGCAAGGCCACTTTTACAATATGGATTTCTTGTTGATTGAATGGTAGCTTTAGACAGCTTTTTTTTTATTAACCATAAAATATCGATGCATTGGATATGTTTTTCCTTTGATAATCCTTGCTTTGATGAAGTCAAATATCTTCTTCTAAAACTGTTTTTATAATTATTCCCCCTCATTTCAAGGGAAAATAGTGGGGAAAAATTTATCTTTGCTGAAATATTGAAAAAGTACGTGTATATACATCTAAAATTGGCATGTATTTCAAGTTTTTGAACTTCTAATACTCCAAATGATAGATTTGCAGAGTTGGGTAAGACCTTATTCCACAGTCGTCAAATCCTAATATGTGGATCTAATTTTTAGCATTAATAAATTGTGAATCCTATTTAAGACTCTTTGAAATTGGGAAAAATTAAAAAAAAAAACAGAATTAGAAAATGAGATTAAAGGAACATCACTACAATTTTGAAAGATTAATAAGTTGAGAATGATTCAACACAGATAATAGAATTTTTTTTTATAAGAACCTAAGGTTTCACACAAGAACCAAGAGAGACAACTCTCTCTTCACTGTGACAATCCATTACAAGTCTAAACATGGACCTAAAATACAATTAAAAAACAAAAATAAATCCTATTTTAAAAGTTGGCTAAAATTTACAAGCTTTATTTCTTCTTCTCTTTCCTCGATGGGAGAAATTAGTCTCTCCTCAAGCTCTTCTTGAAATCTCTTACTTTTATCCATGTTGATCCCACCTAAATCAAACTCTTCCTCTTTGGATAGTCCTAATAAGTTAGATCAAACATTTTCTTGTTAGTAACTTAGAATCCTTAGCAATAAAACATATTCAAAGAACACATGGTCATTGCTAAATAGGTGCATGTTTAGATTAAAATTTAGTAGTACTTTTGTTCTTCCAAACTTTAATTCAAATATAGACTATGTCTATAGCGATAAGTAAGAGTTGAGTTATTCGTCAATATTTGAACTTGACTTGATCAATTAAACTTGTTTGTTTAATTAAATTAATAAAATTTAAGTTTAACTTGAGTTTGATTATTTCAACAAGTTTAAATCTAAGTTTTACAAATTTGACATTGTCTGGTAAGAGAGGTTTATAATTGATCTTAATCTCAAGTGTCTATTATTTTTAATATCAATCTAATGGTTGTGATTATTTGTTATTATCTTCTCACATAAACAAGTGCTTTCACTAGAGTTGCTTGAAGAGTAACTTTAAAATATTTTCTGTCTTTATGCTTCATTTTTTTAAAGTTATACTAACTAACTCATCTTTGTCTATCATATTGAAAGAAAAAAAATGAAAAATAAGAATGAGAAGTACCTCTTACTTTTGAAGTAATTTGATCTTTTTCTCTTTCTATATACATTATAGAAAATAAAATTATGAAAATAGTTATTTATATTTTTTGTCTTAATTCTCCGAATCATTAGAAGAAATAAATCTTGATTATTTCAGAGTTTGATTAGGAGGTAAATAAAACGTGATCAAGAATTATTTTTATCAACGATTAAACTCATATACTACCTGAATGATTCAACTTTAACTTTATCACATTAATCACTTATGCTTGATCACTTGATTAATCATTATTTATATGAAACACTCTTGTATAATATATAATTTTATAGCTTAGTTGGTTGAGCAATATGCATAAATTATTATAAATTCTTCTGATACTGTCCTTCGATTCACATGAATAAAAAAATATTATCATCTGAGGACAAATTTCATAAAAAAAATAAAATAATTAAATTATAAATAGTTTAAACAAGTGATGTTTAACTTTTATTTATTTAATTATTTATAACAAGCTAAGTTTGTGGGTTAATTGTGAAGGCAAGTAAATGATGAATGAGCGAGCGCATAGTGCAGTGAATTTAAGAGGAAACAACGTCTTAGGGTTTTAGCATTGCTGTTCTTGAGTTGTGTTGAGTCTGGAGAGAGATGAATAATTGTACGGCGAAGAGACGTGAGAATGCGAGGAGCAGCAGAGAGGAAGATCAACTGATAGTGACTCCATTGGGCGCTGGAAATGAAGTGGGTCGTTCATGCGTCTACATGTCCTACAAAGGCAAGACGGTCTTGTTCGATTGTGGAATACACCCAGCTTACTCTGGCATGGCTGCTTTGCCCTATTTCGACGAGATTGACCCTTCCACAGTCGATGTTCTTCTCATCACTCACTTTCACTTGGATCATGCTGCTTCCTTGCCCTATTTTCTCGAGAAAACCACCTTCCGAGGCCGTGTTTTCATGACCTACGCCACCAAGGCCATTTACAAGCTCCTTTTGTCTGATTTTGTCAAGGTCAGCAAGGTCTCCGTCGAAGACATGCTTTTTGACGAACAGGACATCAACCGCTCCATGGATAAAATTGAGGTAACTTTCATGTGCTTCTCTTTTTAGATAAACTTCACTTATTCCTATAAGCTTAAATCATGATAATAAAAAAAATAAAAATCATGATAATGAAAAAAATTAAACATAAAAGGGCTTAATTGAATTCAGCTTTTCTTATGAGCTTGAATCAACTCATGTCCTCTAGCTTTTGGACTAGTTAATTTATAAAATTTTAAGTGCATAAGAAGTTGATTTTCAATTTATTTTAGCTTCATGTCCAACAGGACCATAGTTTATCTCTTACGAGACATGTAATGTGTCTTTACACTATCATGCTTTGACCCTCTTGATTCCAATACATCTGCTAACAAAAATTATTGAGTGCAGGTTATTGATTTTCATCAGACAGTAGAAGTCAATGGTATTAGATTCTGGTGTTATACTGCAGGCCATGTCCTTGGTGCTGCTATGTTCATGGTTGACATAGCCGGTGTTCGAGTGCTTTACACCGGAGACTATTCACGTGAGGAAGACCGCCATCTCCGAGCTGCTGAGACCCCACAGTTCTCCCCTGATGTATGCATTATAGAATCCACCTATGGTGTACAGCACCATCAGCCTCGCCACACACGCGAAAAACGCTTCACTGATGTTATCCACTCAACCATTTCTCAAGGGGGTCGTGTGTTGATTCCAGCATTTGCCCTTGGCCGTGCACAGGAGCTCCTCCTTATCCTTGATGAATATTGGGCAAATCATCCTGAACTCCAGAATATACCCATCTATTATGCTTCTCCACTTGCAAAAAAATGTTTGACTGTGTATGAAACATACACCCTTTCCATGAATGACAGGATCCAGAATGCAAAGTCAAATCCGTTTTCCTTTAAGCACGTATCGGCTTTAAGTAGCATTGAAGTTTTCAAAGATGTAGGACCATCTGTGGTGATGGCAAGCCCTGGTGGACTTCAGAGTGGCTTGTCACGACAATTATTTGATATGTGGTGCTCTGATAAGAAAAATTCTTGTGTTTTACCAGGGTATGTAGTTGAAGGGACATTGGCAAAAACCATCATCAATGAGCCCAAGGAAGTTACTCTCATGAATGGACTCACTGCACCTCTTAACATGCAGGTGCACTACATTTCCTTTTCTGCTCATGCTGACTCTGCTCAAACAAGTGCGTTCTTAGAAGAGCTCAATCCTCCTAACATAATTCTTGTTCATGGAGAAGCTAATGAGATGGGCAGGCTCAAGCAGAAGCTCATAAGTCAATTTGCTGATCGCAACACTAAAATTCTTACTCCAAAAAACTGTCAATCTGTTGAAATGTATTTCAATTCGCAGAAAATGGCAAAAACCATAGGGAAGCTGGCTGAAAAAACACCAGAAGTTGGTGAAACTGTCAGTGGTTTGCTTGTAAAAAAAGGCTTCACATATCAGATTATGGCAGCTGATGATCTCCATGTCTTTTCACAACTATCAACAGCAAACATTACTCAGAGGATTACCATCCCTTATTCAGGTGCCTTTAATGTCATACAGCATAGACTCAAACAGATATATGAAAGTGTAGCTCAGTCAGTGGATGAAGAATCTGGAGTTCCCACATTGCAAGTCCATGAGTGTGTTACTGTGAAACATGAATCTGAAAAGCATGTCTCCTTGCATTGGGCCTCTGATCCCATGAGTGACATGGTATCTGATTCAATTGTTGCTCTGGTTTTAAATATCAACCGCGATGTCCCAAAAATAGTGAATGAATCTGATGCCATTAAGATTGAGGAAGAGAATGAGAAAAAGGCAGAGAAGGTTATGCAAGCCCTCCTCGTTTCACTCTTTGGAGATGTGAAGGTAGGTGAAAACGGAAAATTGATAATTAACATTGATGGGAATGTAGCAGAGCTAAACAAAGAAAGTGGGGAAGTTGAGAGTGAAAATGAAGGTCTCAAGGAAAGAGTAAGAACAGCATTCCGGCGCATTCAAAGTTCTGTGAAGCCAATTCCTGTTTCTGCGCCATAGTTTTTCATTTCCTTACATTTTCTTTGGAAAAGGTGAAATGCCACCGATAAGGAACACCAGCTCACATGTCCCCGCTAACATGAGACAATTATCACAACATGTTACCTTCCCTTCCCTTTAACATGATGAGCTTTGTCACAGCATTCTCTGTTTCCTTTTGTTTATTCTTCAAATATTTGGTCATTTAATCTAAACTTATTTTCTTCAAATGTTATGTTGTTGCGTCTTTACATTCTCTGCCTGCCGGTTTCTGCCTGATGGTGCGTATCTACAACACTATAGCCGTGTAGTTTTCTGTTTGTTTTGCTCCTTAGAGACTGGAGGCTGTTACCTTCATTTGGCGGTTGCTCCGATGTCCTTGTTATTAAAGCATTATGATTTTCTTTTAATTCAGGCATGATTATCTTTTGCTTGGAAATACAGCTTTGGACCTTTTGGTTTGGTATTCTATTCTCTTTACCTACCTTGAGATTAGTAGTGTTTATCTCTCTCACAGATGATTAGGTGCCCCCATGATGGATGAATAATCCCCATAACTTTCTAGTTTGGAGTAAAAAAATGTAAAGAATACAAATTTTTAGAAAACGCATTTCAGGAAATCGTGTTCTTTATCCTTCTTTGCTAATGTCTCCCAACTGAGGAAAGGAAATTTCTTAACAGACGAGTCTTTGAATTAGTTCTTGATTCTTTTATATTAATCTCATAAAGTTGATTGCAAGTATATCTGGGATCAAGGTTCGTTGCGGTTGAAATTATGACGATTTGTTTTCCCTCAAAATAATAACATCAAGGAGAATGTTAACCAATTTGTTTGTCCTCACGAAATAATAACATCAATGAGATGAGAATATTAACCACTGCCTTAAGACGTTAAAAAATTTACACTAAAAAATTTATATAAAAAATAATATTTAATTTATCTCATCATTATTTTGGTTACAGTGTATCTCATCATGATTTTGAATAAGTGTTTTATTTATTAATTTCTTAACTGATACTTAAAGGTACTCATTTGTAGGATTCTTTAGAATAGCAATATATATATTAACCATTTCTACCAAAAGTTTATCTTAGACGTTCCGCTCGTGTATTACTATATTAATAGTAAACATAAACTTAAAATGTTAATTTTCTTTAAACGCAAAATAAAGAGACAAAAACACTTCCATAAAAAATATGAACAAGAACAGAGTAGTTAATAATATATTTCCATTTTAATTCATTTAAATAACTACTTGGAATATTTATTCAATTGCTACAGGCCAACAGCTAAAGCTTTCCGGCTAACAAGATCGACTCTCGAACCACAAATTATATACACTTGGCCTAGTATCTACACAAACAAAAACTGTGAATGGTAAAGAAGTACAGTCTCTTGCAAACCAAATATCCGTAACATATAATAACCTGTTGTATGATAGAATTTTGGTTTTAAAAGCGTTGTGGTTATAGTACTAGTGAAGTACTCGTCAATTTAATCAATAATAATGATATTTGCTATTTCAAGCAATAAAAGTAAATGTATTAATTCCAAGTTCAAAGTACGGTATCAAAAGCAATCAATGCGATAAGAAAACTAGAAATGTATGGATATTCGACTCTAGCCTATACTCTTAAGAAAAAATTAGTAGTGAAATCTAAAATATCACAACAGAACATTAGACTGCACTTTTCTTGTTCCTGAAACTCTCCTTCATCAATGCAAATTTTTTCTTACACTGATTCACAGTCTTCCCAGGTACAGCAGTTGCAACACGCTCCCATCTCTGGCTTGTTTCCTTTGGAAAGACTTTTAAAGCTTGAACCAGCGCTCGTTCCTGCACTGCAGACCACACATCCTGTTCTGAACTGGAAGAAACTCCATTAGCAGGGGAGTTCTGATTATCTGTACTTTTATTCTGAGAGTCTTCTACGTTATTTGTTGAGGCAGGAGCTGGCACTCCTAATTCTTCTCTGGTTGTCAATGGAGACTCAATTGATTGTGCACCAGGTTTCCTTTTCTCAAGAAATGTGTCAAAAGCTTTTGACGAATCAGGTTTCTGAAGGAGTACAGTTTTAGTTGCCTTCATGATTTCTTCAACAGATCTTCCAGTACCAATGTATTCTGAAATAACCTCCCATCTCCGCGAGGTTCCTTTGGGATATTTCTGCATTCCTTTCCTCAATAGATCAATCTCTTCTTTACTCCATGGTTTCTCCTTCTTCTCAATGTTGCTTAGGGAAGAAATCCCATTAGCCTTGATGGAACCATTGGCATTTTGTTGATTAGTTTTCTCATCAACCACCTCTTCTTTCTTAGAACTCAGTGCATATCTCAAAACTTTTGCTTGTTCTAATAACATCTGTCTGCCTTCCATGTTCTCACAGAGACTCCTCAGCTGCTCAATATCAAGTGACATGCAAAGCCTTTCTACATCATCATCAGAAATATCAAGTAAATGCTGTAATAAAATAGGTCCTGAAAGAGTCCGAAGACGTGCTCGCTCCTTCCGCAAGAGTTTTTTCTCTTTCTCTTTCACCTTCTTCTGTTGTAAAGCAGCTTTTGCAGCTTGTCTCTCTTCCTCCTCTTTTCGTTGCCTCTCCTCTTCTGCAATTCTGGCTGCTTCTTCTTCCTGCACCTTCTTTGCTAGGAACTTAGCCTCCTTTTTCCTTTGTTTCTCAGCTTTTTCTTCTTCCTTTCTTCTCAATATTCTGGGATCTCTCTTATAAGCATTATCAACAAGAGTGCGTATCCGTGCATAGTCTTCCTTCCTAGCTTTTTCTGTCAATTTTGCATTCTGCCTTTCCATCCATCTCTTGTGGTCTCGAGATTCAGCTTGCTCAAGATCAAACTCATCAGCATGAGGAAACTCCCTCCAACTTTTAAAGGAGTACCAAAAATTGTAGAAATTATCAACTTCTTTTAACGGAGTATTATCATCACCTAGTGATGGAATTGGTTGATTAACTGACCACCGCCCATTCCTCATAAAAGCAGGACCAAACACCTTGAAGAAGTCTTGTGGAGCACAATCAGTGGGAATCTCATCATCAAACTCATCTGTGGAATCATAGATTCTTCTCTTCACAGGATCAATCAACACTTCATATGCTTCTTGGATTGCCTTAAAGTGACTTTCTATTTCATCCTTTTTTGTTTGTTTTGCAGCTTCAGTTTCCTCGGCAAGAAGAAGAGCAGCCTGTTTGTCAGGATGAAACCTCAAGGCAGTTTCACGATAGCTTTTACGAATTTGATCCTCCGTAGCAAGATACCTTAGATGACCCAGACCCAATAATGCATAGTGATCCTGTTGCTTGTCTCCAGTGCCAGATTTCTTTTTGCTCTTGCTGCTATAAGAATCAGATGGGAGATATGTTTGTTCCTTATCATCAACCACTTTTTTATCATCAGCATCATTGTTATCTTCCTGAACACCAAGAAGTTTAAGTGCAGCAGAATGGAAAGAATGACCTGCAGGTTCAAATTTCAAAGCCTTGATAGGAAGACAGTTTGAAGAGACAAAAATAGGCTGTCCATCTACAATCTCTTGTGAGTAAGTAATAAGAGGGAATTCTGTATGTACAGCCATAACGGTGGCCTTCAGAACCAAGAAATATGACTCCCCTCAAATTTAACACTGTAACAACTTGAACCTGCATTTCAAATAAAATTTCAATTAGACAATTCCCAGTCACCTTGACAGTCATAAATCATACATCCAAATCATTTTTTTTAATAGAATAAGATATTTTATTAAAGAGTAAAGAGAACTACAACTAGGAGGACAAGGAGAAATTCTCCAAAAAAGATAGTTTATAAACAACGAAGTGAAGAAAAAAAAAGACTAAGAATGCAACAACAATGCTCAATCTCAATGCATATTTGCAATGTTCTCAGAACTGGACTGGTCATCGAACTGGTAAAGACATTGGTTCAAGAGTCAATGGTTCAACCGAGGTCAAACCGGTTTTAATAATATCTTTTTTTAATATTTTAATATAATATCCTGGTAATATTGAACAAAAAATAACATAATGTGCATAAATTGATGATAATAAAAAGTAAACTTCACTTAAAAGTCTCAACTTATAATATTCTTTTTTTAAAACCAAAACGATGTCATTTGAAAGTTTTTTTTTAAAAAAAAAGAAAAAGTTTTCAGCGAAACCGGTTAAACCAGTTAAATCAACGGGTTCACCAGTTTTCAACAGGTTCAGTGATTGAGCTGGTTTTTAGGAAGCATTGTACCGGACACATGACCGGTTCCCGGTCGAACCGGCCGGTCCGGTCCAGGTTTCAAAACAGTGCATATTTGATATATAGTTACTTCCTTGATGTAGTAATGAACCGATTAATAGAACACCAAAGGCAAGCACACTATATAATAAAATCTTAGTATCTGCATTTACCAAAACTTTTAAAACAAACCACCAAAAACTGTTCCAAAGTACACCAAAACACCTACTGCTCCTCCTATAAGACCCCCAAAAATATTCTTTCATGGGATAGTAGTCATCTTACAATGCAAAAAGAACAAAAACATGACACACTGCCTCTGAGTCTGAGCTAGATCTACAGTTCTCCACATAGCAAACATATTAGGAGAAAGAGAGAAGGACGCATACAACCAAGAACAGAATAGAAGTAGCTTATGGGCAAGTTATGCAAAGTACAAAGATGAAAAATGCAAGGACTAGACTCTCAGAAAGAACCATATTCCCATCAAAATGTTCTCCCAAAACTATATAACCAGCAAACTAAAATGAGAAAGAATTACAGGGAGTAGTTATTTATTCATTTATTGCACCTTAGGAATAAGGCACAAAATAAATGCATTGAAAGACAATTAACTTGATATCAAAGAGGCAAAAACTTCAGTGATTTCACGGATAGTACTGTGTCTGACCCCAAAAAGTAAATAAAGATCCAGCTTCACATGCATAGGAAAATATTGCTACAATCTACTCAAACTGAAGGCAGAAACACTAAAAACACAGCTTGATATACTTAGGAGTACATAGCACTGCGCATTCTTCCCCCTCCCCACCCCGCCTTCACGTAAAGAATAAAATAAAAATCACCCCCATTCAATGACAAGAAATATTAAAGGAAAAAACATATCCAATGCATCGATATTCTATAGTTAATAAAAAAAAGCTGTCTAAAGCTACCATTCAATCAACAAGAAATCCATATTGTAAAAGTGGCCTTGCAGTAGTGTATTTTTCTCAAAGCATGAGTTAATCTGAAGAAGAAGAAAAAAAGCAGGGATTTTTAGGGTATAATAAATTTTATTTCATTACAGATTGTAATTAACTAAAATTTGTGGATTTCATTTGTCTAGATGTCAGCGCCGAAACTAAGAAATTTCAGATGGGAGGACAACAAATTATAAAAGAATAAACGAAACATAGTTGAAAAGAACGGCAACAGAATCACATCACAAGGAACAGAAAAACCCCAGCTGAAACAACAAAGGGTCGGTCGAGCCAATACCCAAAGGAGCTTTTACCCGCAAACCCAGAAAAATGTAGGTCTAATCAGAACCAATCGTGATTTGTGAGAAACATAAAAATCATGACATGGCAAGTGATACAGAAAGTGATCAGATAGAAAAAAGAAGAGGAGGACGAAGAAAGATGGAAACTTTACCAAGCGAAGAGAAAAGGAGGGAGGAATCACAGAATGAAGCCGACTCTGAAGAGCATAAGAGAAATTAAGCATTGCTTTTGGCCGTTTTATATGTGCCACCAACACCCCATGCCCTATCTTACTTCTTCATGTCCCTCTCTATTAGCAAATGAGAAGAAGCAAAAAAACCTAATACACAAGTTTTTTTTTTTTTTTTAAGGTTTTTTATATAGATGTAAGAAAATATATGTTTTGTCATGTGAATTTTGTTGATTATTGAATAAAAATTTATATTTAAAATTACTTATGTATATATTATTAAATAGATGTATTCAATTGAGTTTAATTTTTATGTATGTATATGTCAAAATTTTACGCTGGGAACCAATTATATATTTTTTAAAATTATGAAATAGATGCACATCATTGATTTAAATAGAATTTAAAATTGAGTTTAATTTTCATAACGTGAAGAGAATAAGTGATAGTGTGCTCACGTTATAAAAAATAGTTATGTAAATTATATTACATTATAATATAATTATATAGCTAAAAGAATGAACTACTATGTGCTTTTATATATATATATATATATATATATATATATATATATATATATATATATATATATATATATATATAGAATATTGTTAAATTCATAGAAGAAAGATTAAGTGGTTAACATAAAAAAATAATATGAACTTAAAAAAGATAGAAAAAATAGATCTCATTTAGATCACTCAACCATGTCCATAATTGTTGTTGTACACCTAATCACAAACTTTATGATCATTATTTACTCATGATGTTTAATTGTTTCAAAATATCATTTCTTATAGAGACTTCTAGGCAAAAAGACTCTATTATTATGACATTCATGTAATGTTTCATGTAGCATTCTCAATGGGAGAATCCAATATATTATTACTCTAATATGTACCTATGTGAAGACTTTAAATCTCATATATGACTAATGTGATCATAAGTTTAACCACATGCTAGTCTCAATGTATTATTATCATTCTTTTTAACAATAATACATGACTAGAGATGCATAAGAATATAATGTTACATAATATCCGGTAGAATCCCATAATCCAGACATGCACTTCATGTTTTTATAGTATTATAATGTATATTTATTTATTTATTGAAAAAATATACTAACGATATACTAATTAATATTTGGTGTATAGATCAATTAACGTGAGATTATTCTAATTTTATCGTCCATAACGATTATATCTAATTCCAACAAGATTTTCTTATATATAAATGATATAAGTGATCTATAAAAAAATTACTAATTTATATTATAAAACATTCTTATACTTTAAATAACATATCAAGTAAATATGCTCATAACTCCTTATATTACATAAATTTATCTAATGGCATACTGCCTAGTGCGTATTCGTTTGGAATCGTATTAGATATGTAGTCTAACCCCAGTAGATAAAAAAGAATCGATGATGTCAAATAGATGTCACAATTAGTTTTAGTTAAGGAAATCAAATGAATAACTAACTAGAAATGTAATGTCACGCTACAATCCTTCCTTCTAAACTTCTAGAACAATATTAGGAGCAATAACATTGAAAAGAAAAGTATGGGAGGGTTTTTGTGGCGACATGAGCTGTGTTGGGGAGTTAGGGTATGTGTCAAGAGATGGCAATACACATTCATCTCCATTGAATGGAATTTTTCTAGGAAAAGTTCATCCTTCTTTGAAGGTGAACTCTCCTCGATCTTTGTGTAGTAACACCTCTTTTTGTACATTCCTATTGTCCCCATGTGCCAACAACATGTCATTGTTGTTGATGTATGTTCTAATTCAGTTAGTTAGTTAGTTAAGAGTTAGTTAGTAATTCATTTTGAAGTTAGTTTGATAGTTATGAAGTTTGTTATAGCTACATGTGCAGTGTGTATAAAAATAATAGTGATTATCAATGAGAAGTAGTGTGTGCAGGAGTGTGCATGATAGTGTAAAAGTTTTTTTCAGAATTTTAAGTCCCCTCTATTTTCTCTCAATCAATTCCTTCGTCATCTTCTTTTATTCTCTAACATAGAGTGATAGTGAGTGTATAGTGTGAGTGCGTGTGAGAACTTTATTGTTCCAACAAACTGGTAATTAGAGTTGAGGTTCAAGATCCCTGGATACCGAAATTGAGATGGCTTCCTCGAATGGAAATTTTCCAACATCTATGTCTGTTCTCATAGGCAAGAACTATGATGATTGGTGTGCTAAGGTGAATGTAATCTTTCAATTTCAAGATGTGACAAAAGTGGTGCAAGAAAGGGTTCAAGAACCTGAAAAGAACCCAGCTGATGCACAGAAGGTGGCTCATCGTGATTTGATGAAAAGAGATGCAAAGGCTTGGGGATCAACTGAAGCATTCATTTAAGTTGTAGACCTTGACAAGGTAGTATGAACTTCTACAAATGAGTGATCAAGAAAGCATTGGTGAGTTCTTTTCTCAAATCTAGGCAATTACAAATTAAATGAATGCTTATGGTGACAAGCAATCAGACTTGGGGATCATTGACAAGGTATTAAGAACCTTGACACCAACATTCGATCATATAGTGGTGGCAATTGAGCAAGGCCAGGATCTTGAAAAAATGAAGATTGAAGAACTGCAAGGAATACTTGAAGCTCAAGAGATGAGGCTCAATGAAAGAAACTCACAAATATCAGCTGAGCAAGCTATGCAAGCCCAAACAACCAAAGGGAACAACTATGATGGTGGCAAGAATAAGAAAGGAAAGTGAAGAACAATAAGTGAAAGGGGTCAGGTGAGGGCTCCAGCAGTTCTGGAAATCATAACCAGAATAAAGAAACTGACAACAAAAGTGGAGGGAATCACAAAGTAGGCAAGAAGAAATTCAACAAGTGCAGACATTTTGCAGATGAGTGCAGAAATAAAAGGGTTTCAAGAAATGCAGATGAAGCTCAATTGGCACAAGATGAGGATTCTGACTCTGATAAAGTGTTACTAATGACAACTACAAACTCAGAAGAAGACAACGTTAATCTGTGATATCTTGACACGGGTTGTTCTAATCACATGACTGGACATAAAGAGTGGTTTGTAAACATTGATGATAAGGTGAAAAACAAGATCAATTTTGCAGATAATAGTTCTGTAACTGCAGAAGGAATTGGAAAGGTGATGATTCAGAGGAAGGATGAACAACACTCGTTTATCAATGATGTGCTATATGTTCCCAATATGAAGAATAATTTGCTGAGTTTGAGACAGTTACTAGAAAAGGGCTACTCAATGCAAATGGAGGACAATCAAATGAAGATATTTGATAGCAATAAGAGGTTGATTCTAAAGGCCCCTTTGCTAAGAAACAAAACATTCAAGATTGGAATTCAGATTGCAGAATTTCAATGCTTGGTTGCTTCTATAAGTGATGAAAGTTGGATGTGGCATCACAGGTTTGGTCATCTAAATTTCAGGAGTTTAAGTGAATTGAAAAGTAAGAAAATGATTCATGGTCTCCCTCAAATTGAGATACCAAAATAGTTGTGTGTTGAGTGTTGTGTGTCAAAGCAACCAAGGAATTTTTTTAAGTCAGAAATTCCAATCAAATCCAAAAGAAATCTTGAAGTGATCTATTCTTATGTGTGTGGTCTTTTTGAAGTGAAATCCCTAGGAGGTAACAGTTACTTTGTGTCATTCATTGATGAATTTACTAGAAAAATGTGGATCTATCTCATTAAGCTGAAAAGTGAAGTGTTTAACATCTTTAAGAAGTTTAAGTTCACAAAGTTCACATTGGAGAGCAGCTACGGAAGAAGAATTGAGATCAATTGAGAAGAACCAGACTTGGGAGTTAGTCCACTTACTTAAGGAAAAAGACCAATTGATGTGAAGTGGGTCTATAAGACTAAAGTAAAGCCTAGAGATGTATCCAAACATAAGGCAAGATTATTAGCAAGTGGATTTCTGCAGAAACATGGCTTGGACTACAATCAGTTACAAGACTTGAAACCGTTAGGCTCATTGTGGCAGCTGCTAGCAACAAAAATTGGTCTCTATATCAACTTGATGTGACATCAGCATTTTTAAATGAGCCACTTCAAGAAGAAGTCTACATAACTCAACCACCCGGTTATGTAGTGGCAAGTCAAAAGGATAAAGTTTACAATTTGAATAAGGCATTATATGGCCTTAAGCAGGCTTCTAGAGCCTAGAATATGAGAATTGATAGCTTCCTAGTCCAGCAGAATTTCACCAAGTGCACTATTGATCATGGAGTTTATGTTAGAAACACAAATTCTGGGGAGTTTTTTTTATAATATGTCTTTATGTAGATGATTTGCTAGTGACTAGCAGTAGTAAAGAAGATAGGAAAGTGTACAAAGGAAGAATAATGGAAGAATTTGAGATGTCTGATCTTGGTGAACTATCATACTTCTTGGGTATTGAATTTATTTCTACTAGTAAAGGGATTTTCATGCATCAAAAGAAGTATGCAGAAGACATTCTGAAAGAGGTTCAATATAATGGATTGCAATTTTGCGATCACACCAACTGAAACTGGAATTAAGCTGCAAATAGATGAGAATGAGAAAGAAGTTGATCCCACCTTGTACAAGCAAATTGTAGGCTTATTGAGGTACCTATGTAACACCAGACCTGACATTGCCTATTGTGTTGGGTTGATAAGCAGGGTTATGGAGAAACCAAAGACACCTCACTTCCTGGCAGCAAAGAGAATTCTGAGGTATATGAAAAGAACATTGGATATTGGCATTTTATATCCTTACGGTCAAAAGAATATAAAAGAAGAAGTGTTTGGTTATAATGATTCAGATTGGTGTAGTGATAAGGATGATAGGAAAAGCACTGCTGGATATGTTTTCAAATTTGGAACAACACTAATCTCTTGGTGCTCAAAGAAGCAGAGTGTAGTTGTTTTGTCAACATGTAAAGCATAATATATTGTTGCTGCTATGGCAGCTTGTCAAGCTCTATGACTGAAAGCTTTAATGGAAGAACTGAACTTAAGGGATTGTAGTCCTATGAGGTTGTTGATTGATAACAAATCAGCAATTAATTTAGTCAAGCATCCCATGGCACATGGGAGGAGTAAACATATTAAAACCAAGTTTCATTTCTTGCGTGATCAAGTGAGTAAGGAGAAGCTTGAATCGGAGTTTTGTAGGTCTGAAGATCAAGTTGTAGACATACTAACTAAGCCATTGAAGTCTATCAAGTTCAAGGAATTGAGAGACAAGTTAGGAGTGACATCCTTGACAAATCTGAATTAAGGAGGGATGTTGATGTATACTGTAATTCAGTTACTTAGGAATTAGTTATTAATTCATTTTGAAGTTAGTTTGACAACTATGAAGTTTGTTATAGCTACATGTGTAGTGTGTATAAAAATAATAGTGATCATCAATGAGAAGAAGTGTGTGCAGTAGTGTGCATGATAGTGCAGAAGTTTTTTTTTTCAAAATTCTAAGTCCTCTCTATTTTCTCTCAATCAATTCCTTCATCATCTTCTCTTATTTTCTAACCTAGAGTGATAGTGAATGCATAGTGTGAGTGTGTGTGAGAACTTTATTGTTCCAACAATTGTAGTATGGTAGCCCCAAAAACATTTATATGTCATCTGAAATTTTATACACAATGAACAGAAAAATTAGTCATCAACCTCAATTTTGCCACACTTGTGCTTTTATTTTACAAGTTAATTTCCTTCAAATTAATTAAGTGTTTTTCATTTTGGTTCCTCAAAGACTTTGTTTTTCTATAAATGTGATTCTTTAATTGTAGTATAACTTAGTTAGGAACCAAAATCAAAATCATTTGTTTATAGGAAGTGATATAGTCTCATATTTAACATAATCACATAATTGGTGCATCATATTAGGTTAAATGAAAGATGATATAATTAATGCAGTAACTTACTGAAATTTCCAAAAATTGGCAGCGGTTGGTAGTTGAAACTGAAAACTTGGGTTACACCAATGGGAATAGTTATTGGCAAAGTTGAGGCTTATGATTGTGATCTTGACCCGCCAATGCTGTTTATAACTTTGTTTCACATGCCAGTGACCACGAATGGGGCAATGTGATGTGAACACTTTCACTGGTGCTGGTGGTTTGTCTGCGGTAGTTGCAACACTGAAGTCTTATTAGAACTGAAAATTTGAAACAAGGAGTTTGCAACATAACTAATAAAAATGATGAAAAAAATTTAATCTAAACTGGAGAAATAGAGAACCAAAAAAGTGAAGGTGGGAAGAATGAATTACTTGAAACAATTTGGTCATGGTAGCCCTTGGCTGCATATGGGGCAAGGAACAATGGTACTATTATAGAGTGCAAACAAGGAAACACAACATTTTGGAGCAGGTGATGCTACAAATTGGGAGTAAATACACGTCACTGCAATGAAGCCATGCACAATGTTAACATGTATTATATCAGAAATAATTAATGATATATATCTCCTTAATTAATTAATTAACTGACCCAAATCTTGTTAGCATTGGTGGCAAACTCGGAATGGTGTCCCACAGCTATAGCTAGGAATGATGAATGATGAATGGTGTCATGGATGTTTACAGCAATTTGCAGATTGCATGTTGTAAGGGGTTCCAGGCATAACATCAATAATAAATGCCTCCTCTCACAACATTGAGGTCTCTAAATCTTATGCAATTTCCTTGCTCGTTGCCTCCATGTGTCAAAATAATTGCTAGTTGTATATTGATACCCTCACCTACGTGCGTGTCATCAAGTGAGCTATGACCGTGCTGAACACAACCATAACAAACAAACATGTACGCATGCATCTCATCGTTTCCTTAAGAATATCGAAAATCCCCATGCATTCTAAAAACTTTCTAATAATATATAGGGTAAATAGTCATTATATGGTAAGTTCAGTTCGTTGGCATCAATGAAAGAGTCTACACAGCACAAAAGACGAAAATATCACAAAAATGATTGTCAACATAACTGTTGAATAAATTGGACCAAAATAGTTTCCATTAAACTAATTTGTCATATCCCAAATTTCATTTCATTTAAGAGTAAAATATAATTTAATTTTCATCTTTCTTCCTTTTTTATAATTACAAGCATAACATTACAATAAACACTTAAAAAAATACGAAAGCAATAATAAGTTAGAACAAATACAATAACAAGTATAATTTATCTGTTGTTCTACCCAAAATATGAGACTCAAACAAAATACACAATCATTAAGTTAATCCTTAAAAAAATGAGAATCAACTTGATTTTGTCACACTACCTAATGCTGTCACAATAAAAATTTTAGAGCAACAGATATATTATACTTGTTAATTAATATTATACTTATTATTATGTTTGTTCTAATTTATATTTTTTTCCTAATTTTTTAAGTGTTTATTGTAATGTTATATGTTACAATGAAAAAATGAAAAAAAATGAAGATTAAATTATATTTTACCTTTAAATGATACGAAATATGGGGTCTTATAGATTAGTCCAATGGAAACTTACTAACATTTTGGTCTAATGGAACCTTACTGATATTTTGGTCCAATGAAAACTTACTCACATTTTGTCCAATCTATTTCGTAGTCATATTGACAATTATTTTTGTGACATTTTCGTTCTTATATGTCACATAGACTCTTTCATTAACTGTAACAGAAGAAAGTTAAAATAGATGGATCTGTCACATTTTTTTTTTTACTTTCAAAGACTAAAATTTGAATTATCATCTTTCAGAAACGAATTTGTCAATATTCTACGCATTCAGAGACAAAAATAATTGTTTATCAAAATATCTATTTCATCTTATAATCATTACTTACTAAGTCACTTCCATACCTTTCCAGAAAAACGATAACTCGGAACAGAATTTGTTTAAAAAAAATCATAAATCAAAATTAGCTAGAAATGCCTTACATCAATAGTATCCCCGTTATCGAACAAAAAATCCCATGTGATGGTGATGTTGCCAAAAGGATCCAACGAATCGTATCCATCTGCATTCCCAGTCAGTCATATAAATAAACGAAAGCAGAAGAGTATTACTATAAATCGTATCCATATGCATTCCCAGGGTGGTGATTTGGAGATGGTGACGAAGAAGAATATCAAAATCAAAAGCAGGAGGCCGTATTTAACAGATCCTCGTTCACAAATAAAATTTAAGATCGATCTGTTAAAAATTGATTTGGCTTTGGAATTTGGATTAGAGAAACTGAAAAAATGGGGTGGCCACTTATAAGTCTTGTCTTGGAATGCAGCAGATATGAAGTTTTGATGAATAATAGTTTTTTTTTAAAAAAAAAGTTGAACTTTCAAATAAAATTAACACCACCACCTTTGTTCCTTTTTGGTGTTATTTAAGATTTTTTTACAACAAGTATAAAAAAAAGCAATAAATTTTCTTCTTTCTCATAAAGTTTTTTATTTTATCCTCTCTTTTTTTTTTCATTTATACTACTAGTGCTATACAATAAATTCATTTTAGTTGTTTTCACTTTCGTGATAAATGTATAAATTAATTAAAAGTTAGATGAAAAGTAAGAGTCTAATTCAAAAAAAATAATTAACTTTATCTTGAACTTTGAAAATAATAAATTAATTAAAAACATTTTTTTTTTCAAAATCTGACACTTAAAAAAGGAAGGGTAAGAATTTTAAATAATGCTACTAATTTATTAATAAGTGTAAACTCATTTTTTCTACTTATATTAAAGACAAAAAGAATATAATATTTTCTTATTTATGATAGTGTGTAAAATATTTAAGAATTGATAATAACTATTGATATTAACTTCAACTTTAAGAAGACAAATAAATAAATAAATAAAAACATATCTAATACTAAAAGTAGAAATAAAAATAAATAGCAAAAGCCAAATTAAAAAATAATTATTAAAAGAATGCATTTATTACATAACAATAAAAATATCATATTTTAATATTATTTTTAAAATAAAAGTTCAACTACGAGCATTTTAAGGACATTAATGAAAGGGTATTAATATTATTTTTTATTTTACAAAATAATTTTTTATTAAATGGATTTAATATTTTTAATATAATACTATATTTTTTAATTAAGAGTTACTAAAATTTATGTTTTCTAAACCAATATTCTTGAGATATTTTAATATCTAGCAACTCTTTATTACAAAAATACAGTATTATATTAAAAAAATTAAATTCATTTAACGGACACTTACTTTTTAAAATAATAATAATATGGTATTTATAATACTCTTTAATTAATGTCCTTAAAATAGGACGTAGTTGGACTCTTATTTTAAAAATATTAAAATATGATATTTTTATTATTAATGTTTTTTAATAATGATTTTCTAATTTTACTTTTTTATTTTTTTTTTATCTAGGGAACAATGATTAACACGTGTTAGTAAATTATATTTATTAACCAATTAGTTTAGGGTTTAAATCCTGATTTACCATTCTTATGGAATAAATGTTATTTTTAAGAAGATATATTTAATGTTAATTAATACTTCATCCATCCGTTCACATTATACTTGTTGGTTATTTTATATAGACCTAGAAAAATTAATAAATGGATAAAAAAATAATAATTTTACAAAATTAACTTTATGGTGATCAATTAATTTTTACTTTTTTAGTCCATATTATTAATATTATTATAAGCTAATATAAGTGAAAAAAATAATTAATATTACATTGAAAAATTAAAATAATAATTATTGTAGGATAATTTTTTTTACAAAGATGGTTATTATGGGACGGACGAAATATTTGAGTGAAATATGTAAAAAAATACTGGTGAGCAAAAGAACTGTAAAAAATATAGTGATGAATATAAATTTTTTAAATTTGTCTTTAAATTATAATTTTCCAACGGATTTTCTGCAAAATATTAAATGGACTTAATATTTTTAATTTTATATATTTATATTATAAATATTAAATTCATTTAGTTACACCTTATCAGTACTTATTCCCTGGATATTTTACACACTATCTTATTTTCAGACATATGTTTCTGCAAAATATTTTTAAAAATGAAAATTTTAATAAATAAATTTGTAAGAAAATTCATAGAAGTATATATGAATTTTTTGTAATTTTTATTCTTAAAATATAAATAATTTTATAAGAAAATTTATAGAACAACTATACATAAAAATATTCCTGCAAATTTTGAAAATAAAATAAAATTTTTGTGAGCAAATAAATCTAGAGACAAAATTTGCAGGACAATTAGCAACAAGCGTAAAAGTTTCCTACATAATTATTTTCTAACGTTATTTAAATATGCAGGAAAAATATATAATAGATAACTGTGATAAATGTTGCAGAAGTTGTTGAAAAAGGTTTGCATCTTGTTGATTATTTATTTGTCATTTACCGTGCATTTTTTATTTATTAACTATGATATAAGATGCGGATATTTACTTCACTTTGTTAAATACCAATTAATGAGCGTTGATACGTGGGGGACATCTAACGATCATTTGTGTTTGGTTTTTTATGTGTACAAAATATTTTTAGAATCCCAGTTATACGTTGTAAACGAAATTAATATCTAAATAAGTGAATTAAAAAATATTTGTGATCTTTAACATAAGATAACAAAAAAATACCAACGACTAATTAATTTCTTTCAAAAAGTTAATTAATTAATTTTAATAAAATCTCTTATTTTAATCACTTTTTTTATTTACAATATTACTTAGACTTATGTGGAGTTTATTTAAGCTAATAAAATAATTTGACTTTTATAAGCTTTTTCCATTTTATTTCAATAAAATTTTGGGCGTAATAGTTTATGAAATTACTTTTAATTTATTTATTTTATAGTCAATTTTAATACGCCCAAATTTGACTACCACTTAATTCAAATTAGATAAACCAGCTGTAATTTGTAATTGAGCGTAGTATAACATAACTTCTTATGATAATTAAAAACTTATATGTCCCAAAAACTTATTGAATAAGTATTTAATTCATATATTCCAGGCCATCTTTACTAATAGAGTTTATTATTGTAATCTAATTATAAATGATTGTTGGTGGAATTTTTTAATAATTTTTATAAAAATCAATTAATTATCATGATGATTTATAACTAAATTATTATGTAAAATTTGTTCCGTGCTTACTTTTTTTCTCTTACTAGTATAAATATTTTTTTCCTACATAAATGAAGGTAGAAATAAAAAAATAATCAGATACGAGTACAATTGTTATGAACCTCAAATATGCGTGTGTAAAAAATGAGTTACAACCGCACACAAAGATACAATCAATTTGAAGAAAGAGTCATAAAGAGGCAATAAATGATCATATATTAATATAATAAAAAAATTCATTAATATGTAAATTAAATGAATGACTATAAATTAAATGTCATAACCGTCAATATTGACTTTTCAACTCTATTAATTAGTTGGACATTATTATCGGAGTTAGGATAAGACAAAAAACACCATATAATTTAATGTTTTTTTTTACATAATCATTAATGATCACCTTAATAAAAAAAATCTGGAAATATTTTTTTATTATTATGTAAATAGTAAATTATTATTATTATTATTATTTGTAAAAAAAATCAATAATAATCAAACCCGAGTAACAACTCTTATAAAATATACAATAACTAATGCATTTAAAAAATATTATTATGGAGTTAAAAAATAAAAAACTAATAAAATTTATAGAAGAAAAAGGAGAAAATCTTGGATTGAAATTCTCTCACTAACACAAATTAATAATTAAAAACTAATATTTATCAATAAAAAAATATTACACATTATTCAACTAAGTAGATTATACTCTTTTATATTATACTTTGTAATTTAAGTTTTATAAGATAAATAAATAATATTAATCATTCAAAAAAAATTGATAATTAATATTTTGATTAAGAAACATATAGCTAATTGCCAAATCGTTGTGCCAACAAGTTTTATTATTTATTTTTTTTCCCAAAATAAATTGTTTACTTTAGAAAAACCAAATCCATTTAGTCTTAATAGTGCATATATAATTATTATATGATTGTGGTTAATTATTTTTATTCTTTATTTATAGTACACCTCCTAGGTATATATATTTTGGTGAGTAAAATTCTACACCCTTAAATTTATTGTGAACCTCAAATTTTATTAAGACCTTGAGACTCCAGTACGACCTTTATCCTTATATACGTGACTATTTAAAAAAAATATTTGATTTTTTATAAGATTTTTTTCAAATTATTTCTTGCATTAATTTTTTTAATCAAAATATTATAATTATTTTATAATTTTTTTTATAAATCATAAATGGTATAAAATATTAAGAAAAACTCATTATCTCACTTGTGAAGGTTAGAGAAGATGATTAACACACATTAAAAAGAGTGAAAAGATGAATCCTACAATTCTTAAATATAATTTATAAAAATATAAATTATTAATAAATAAAATAATAATAAATATACTAATCAACTTTCTTAGTTCTTATGAATTATTTTTAAAAAATTATATAAAAAATAGTATAAGAAAAAAATTATAATACTAATTAAAAGAAATTAGTTAACATTGCTAACTTTACCAATCTCATATAAAAAATAAACTTTCGTTCTAGATTTATTTTTCCTCAAACTTGATATTAAAAATAAAACAAAAAGTCATTAAAAGTAAATTTTCAATTAAATGAAAAATATTTTTAAGATAATATCATTAAATAAAATAAAATTAATTAATATTTATTTATTGAAGCACTATTTTTTTATTTCCTTGATTCATAAATAAGCACATGAAGAATCCATTATTATAATAGTAATATGGTGTAACAAGACACGTTTTAGGATGGAGACAAGACCCGTCACAAGGTGTATCAAAATCATATTAGAAGTGGACACGTACACTATGTTCCTCCATCGCCATTCTATTTAAGCCTCTCCCCCTCGGTGCAAATGCACACACATCCTTCCATATCAATTAACCTGCTCCTTAATTTCACCATGTCTGATATAAACATCAATCATCCACTACCAACACATGAGGTGGTGACCTACAAGGAGTGCTTGCATAACCATTCAACAACACTTGGTCATGTCACCTATGATGGTTGTGTCAAGTATATCGTCGGGGAGGATGCTCTCTTGTGTGCTTGTTGTGGCAGCCACCGAAACTTTCACCACAAGAACACCATTTTCATCGCTGAGCCCCAAACTCAGACACCAGATCAAGTGCAAGAGATGAGGTCCAAGAGGAAGAAGAGGACTACCTTCTCATCGGAGCAAAAGAACAAGCTGATTAGGTTTGCTGAGAGTGTGGGGTGGAAACCTCGAAAGGAAAAGAAGGACGAAATCGAAAGCTTCTGCTCTGAGATGGGAATCACCCGTAGGATGTTCGTTGTATGGCTCAGCAACAACCGTCACCGGGCAATCAATAATGCTTAGAAGTTGTTCATTTCGTCGTCATGGTTGAATTAGTCTTGGCACTTGGCATTAATAAGATCACTCTGATCAAACTCAAACTAAGTTTGTTCAGGAAGTTGGGTTTCTTTGTTGGTTTTTACTTTTTTTTTCACCGTCTTTTAGCTCTGTTTTGTTCTCTTAATGTAACTGTAGTGCCTTGGCTTTTAGTGATCATTAAGTCCATGTACCTTAATTTCTTATATGCGTTGTTTTGGAATGCGTTTTTCATTTCCTTCTTTCTTTCTTTAAACTACCTTCAAAATATATAATTTTTATGTTTGGCTTGATTGTTTATTTACTAAGCCATAACAATGGGGTTTATAAGAATTACTGCTATTTTTTTTTATTAATTGAGCTAATGAAGATCTAAAAAGAAACCAGAAGACAAAATGCAAACGAAATTCACTTGTTTCTAATCCTGCCTCTGATCCTTTTTCCTCACGATTAGAAAGCATCATGCCAATTAATAAAAATTTCATTGATCAATTTTATATTAGGTTTGGACAAGATTAACAAATTTTGTATCTCATCTCTATTTCATTTTAAATCCAACCAATCCAACACTTTTTCCAACCTCTTTGCTGCTTCTTATTTTGAAAAAAGGCAAAAATCTAAGGCCTAGAGGGTAAGAAAGGGTTGTGATCTAGTTAGCGGTGGGCACAAATTAAGGGGAATGGTTACGCTTCTATGAATTAAGAATTGTTAAGATTCTAAGATTAGAGACACATTGATTTGATTAAATCGAAGTGAAGCAGAGACAATACACAAATGACAACGTGACTTTTCTCTAAATGTAATGTAAAATATGGCAGCATTATTGACATGGCGCTCTCTAACGGGAGGTGATAGGTGATTTTCGTCTACAAAGGCAATAGGATTCAATCAATCTACCATTTATATCATTGACTATTTTTGTATATTTTTATTTATTGCTACAATATTAAAATGAAAATTTTATTCTATAAAATTAATATATATTACTAATTCAATGACATTAATAAATGTCACTATCAAAGTAGGGTAATGAGCTAGGTTAGAAAATAATTAGATAAGGAAACAAAATTCATTTCCCTTCCAACTGTCATCTTTGCCACAATAGTTAGTCTATCACACTAACCCTCACCCTTTTAGAGATCATTACCCTACTTCTTGCTTTTAATTGAATGTTTAAAAATGATTTGTTTTGATAAAAAAGGAAAAAATCCAAGGTCAAGAGAGGAAGAAAGGGTTGTGATCCATTTAATAGTGGGAATGAATTAAGGAAAATGGTAAAACTTCTTAGAATTGGTCAGTTTCTGAAATGAAATATGTGTTGGATTGGTTGGATTAAAGTAAAGTGAAGACAAGACACAAAAAACATTAATTTTCTCCAATGTAGAATTGAGGTGACAATATGTGTGGCACTCTCTAGTTGGAGGAGACAGGTAATTTTCGTCCATAAATTATAATAAAATTCAATTAATCTAGCTACCATTAATATCATTGATTATTTTTGTATATTTTAATTTATACCTACACAATATTAAAATGAAAACGTATTTTATGAAATTAATATATATTACTAATTAAATGACATTAATAAATGTCACTATCAAAATCAATATTTTTTTTTTGCATGCTGAGGGAGTTAGGTTATAAAATAATTAGATAAGAAATAAATTCATTTTCCTTCTAACTTTCATCTTTGCCCTAATAGTCCATCACCCTAACCTTCACCCTTTTAGAACTCATTGCCCTACTTTATGCCTGTGATTGAAAGTTTAAAATAATTTATTTTGAAAAAAGGAAAAAATCCAAGGCCAAGAGAGGAAGAAAATGGTGATGATCCATTTAGTATTGGGCACAGATCAAGGGAAATGGTAAAACTTCTAAGAATTGGTTAGACTCTGAAATGAAAGATGTGTTGATCGAAGTGAAGCTAAGACAAAACACAAAAAAACATTAATTTTCTCCAATGTAGAATTGAGGTGACATTATGTGGCACTCTCTAATTGGAGGAGATAGATGATTTTCATCCATAAACTATAATAGGATTCAATTAATATACCATTTATATCATCGATTTTTTTGTATATTTTTATTTACCGCTACAATATTAAAGTGAAAAACGCATTCCATAATAATAAATATATATTACTAATTAAATGACATTAATAAATGTCGCTATTAAAGTCAGCAAGTTTTTTAGATTGAAAGGTTGCAAACAATCAGATAAGAAAAAAAAAACTTCCTCATCCAACTACCATTATTGTCGCAAGAGTTCATCACTCCAACCTTCACCCTTTTAGAGGTTTTACCCTTACTTCATTCTTGTAGTTTTCGAAACCAAAAAGGCTCTTCCATATCTACCTCCTATGATTGGTATGGTTGACTTTTGAGTCTTATATACTTAGAGCATATTTTTAAGTTTTTGGAACCTTTGGGGAAATATTATGCAAATAAATGCAGATTTGGGACTCTTTGTTAGTCAATTTTTGTTGAGAAAACACAATAATTTGCTGGCCAAAATCAAGATAAAAACAAGTGGAGCTATAAGTAATTTTACCCAGGGTGAATGCAATTTTTTCCAGGAGAGGGGAATTTTGTTGGGCAAATTTAATGATAGAATTAGGAAAAAATTATTTGTATGAAAGTTGTAGCCCTATATATTAACTAACTAACGACTTTAGTTTCACTAAAAAATAATGTCTAAAACTTAATATATGATCAAATTAGTGAGCAAAGGTCGATCTGTCAAGATTATGTGATGAGTGTGTGTTCTTCCTAATTTTAGGCATAGTAGATGATAAAACTTGATTTTGAGGTCAACATAGAAGTGATATTTACTTTATGGAGGTCATAGTAGCAGAGGAGAAAAAGTGACTATATATTGTGTTAGGCAACTATATGTTTGTAAGGGGTTCCAGGCATAACATCAATAATAACTGCCTCCTCTCACAACATTGAGGTCTCTGAATCTTGTGCAATTTCCTTGCCCTGTTGCCTCTATGTGTCAAAATAATTGCTAGTTGTATATTGATACCCTCACCTATGTATGAGTCATCAAGTGAGCTATGACTATGTTGAACACAACCGTAACAAACAAACAGGTATGCATGCATCTCATCTTTTCCTTAAGAATTTCGAAAATTCCTATGCCTTTTCAAAACTTTCTAATAATATATAGGGTTAATAGTAATTATATGGTAAGTTCAGTTCGTTAGCATCAATGAAATAGCCTACATAACATAAAGGGACAAAAATGTCAAAAAAATGATTGCCAACAATGACTGTTGAATAAATTGGACCACAATAGTTTCCATTGGACTAATTTGTCATATCCCAAATTTCGTTTCATTTAAGAGTAAAATATAATTTAATTTTCATCTTTCTTCCTTTTTTATAGTTACAAGCATAACATTACAATAAACGCTTAAAAAATACAAAAACAATCGTAAGTTAGAACAAATATAATAATAAATATAATATTGATTAATAAGCATAACTTCTCAGTTGTTCTACTGATAGGCCCATAGACAAGCAATAGGATGGCACGAGTGAAAGGCCCAAAAGAAGAATTGTCACTCCAAGACACTTAACATATTATGTCTAAATTCAGGGCAATATGCTAGTTTGATCTTTTACAAATGCTTGTCAGTTAGTTAGTGCTTGCTGTAGTGGAGTAGTGCCAGTTGTCCTCTCTGTTAGTAATGGATTTCCTTTTCTATTAGTATTGGATTAGTGGAGCATTTCTTAGTTTGTTATTCTATTTTTGCTCCCTATATATGTAACCTTTGGTTGAACAATAAAGCAAGCAGAAACTTGGCAAACTTCCTCTTCCGAATTCTGATATTTCTTCTCCCTGTACGCATCATCTTGGTGCTTTCATTGACTATGGTAGAATCAACACGCTTAAGATTAATATCGATCGCATTGAGGAAGCTATCGCCCGCCTATCCCACAAGTTGGAGGACCTGTGTCAAAAGGTGACTAATCGAGGCCGTACCCGAATCAAATAAACATTAAAAATGTAGTATCTAGGAAGTGATCCTAGGTCGTCTTCCAACGAGCAATGGTCAACCAAACGTTCATAACAGATAGTAATAAAACAGTAACAAATTGGGGGGGTTGTTTGTTTTTGTAAATTAAACAGCAAGTAAATTTGAATTAGAAAATATCAGAATTAAAACACGTTGTTTCCCCTTGATTCACAAGCAAGTCTCTTATCGTAGGTTACGAGGATTTATCCTTTATCAGTTCAACAACTTAATCCAACCCTAAATTAAATTACTAAGCAAAATTTAACATAAGGCATTCATTATGTGATTAAGCAACACATATACCAATTAATCATGAATGAAAGTGATCATTAAGCATGAACGTAAATTAAGCGCAGAGACAATTAATCAAGCACTAAGCATGCATGGATTAATAACAATAAATACAGAGTAATTGGTGAAGAGGAAAAACTAATCAGAATTCAATAGTAATAATAAAACCTCAAAGAGAGCTGTGCTTGATCCTCAAGAGAAAACAACGCTGGAGACTTAGCCTTCCATTAATCAATAGAAAAAGAAATTGTAGTAGAAAACAAAGAAAACTCGAATTATTCTCCAAAACGAAAAAAAGCTAAAAACGAAAAAGAGAGAAGGCCTAAAACTAGAACCTTGGTGCTGTTATATAGTTCTCAGCCCCAAAGCTTACAAATCTATTTTAAGTTCAAGCACATAAATAAAATAAAATCTAGATAAGATAAGATAAGACAAAATCTAGATGAAATAATATCTAGATGAAATAAAATCTAGATAAGATAAGATAAGATAAGATCTAGATGAAATAATATCTAGATGAGATAAAATCTAGATATGATAAGATAAAATCTAAATTAAATAATATCTAGATAAAATCTAGATAAGATAAGATTTGGTAGAATAAAATTGTCTGCTCTCTTCAAGTCCAAGCCCAATTTCGGATTCAAGCCCAATTACTTATAATTCTCCTAAAATTAAATTAAAAACACAAAATTAATCCAGTAGGCCCAAATGATAAAACTGCATAATTAAATTGACAATTAAGATTAATCAGTAATTAAAATGGTGACAAAAAGGGTTAAGAAATATGAGAAAATGATGACACATCAGTGACCCACCTGGAGACAACCTCCCATTCACCAACATCGTCCATAACCCATCATAATCCACATCACTCATCCCCTTCCTCTCTTCGTATGAAGTTGGAAGTACCGCGGTTTGACGGTTCCGATCCCTTTGGTTGGATCTTCAAGATCAACCAATTTTTCGCTTACCACGACACATCGAAATGTGACCATCTTACGATTGCTTCTTTTTATATGGAAGGACCGGCTCTAGCATGGTTCCAATGGATGTCGAGGAACAACCAATTTTCGTCATGGACCGCTTTCTTGCAGGCATTAGAGACCTGATTTGCTCCTTCTCAATATGAGGATCCTACCGGCACCCTATTCAAGCTAACACAAAAGGGCATTGTCATTGAGTATCTCTCTGAATTTGAATCCCTTGCCAATCGAATCGTTGGTCTTCCACCAACCTTCTTATTGAGTTGTTTTGTTTTTACTTTGGCACCGGAAATTCGGCAGGAGGTCCAAGCTTCACAACCTTTGACTATGGTGTAGGCTACAACCTTGGCCCATCTCCAGGAAGAAAAGATAAAAGACTCCCATCAACCCTTTCGACGATGATCACTAATGCTTTCTACTTCAGGTCCGCCCCCTCCTCGGGTTCCCCCTTCGTCACCCAAACCTGGTCTCTTGCCGACACCACCAAAACATACATTTGTCCCATTCAAACGACTATCATCAGAAGACCTCACCCTGCACCGGGATAAGGGTCTGTGTTTTAACTATGATGAGAAATTCAGCCGCGGTAACAAGTGCACCTCCAAACTCTTCCTCCTCATTGCCAACGACAATGACAATTCTCCTCATGATTTGCTCATCTATGCAGATGGTTGTGCTGAAGAACAAGGTACCTATTAACCAATTGGCAAGTGCACCAATTCGTCCAAGTAGTAATTAAAACGGTAAGACCGAGTGTCGAGTTCACAGGGACTTTGACTGTACTCAAAGTTTGTATATGTCCAATTTTAAGCAATCAATGAACTAAAATTGATATTGGTCAAATAATGATACAGAATATAAAATTTGACGTAAATGAAGATAATTAAGTAGAGCACATTAAAGAGATAGAATACAAACACTCAGGAGGTGAGTTGTCGATTGAAGTAGAATTACGGAGCGTGTTGAGACTCAACCTACCAAAACTACTCTTGATGCAACATTAAGGGTTTTTCACTATTTAATGTTATTTCGATTATTACCTTCATCCACTAACATACCCTAACCATGATTCCTCATGTGAAAGAGCCTAAATTACCTAATTTCACTCCTAATCCCTTAAGAGCTATATCAAATAATTTGCTTTAAGAATAAAGATGCATAAATAAGGCTAAATAATATCATTCTATCCCTAGACATGGATTACCTAGATGCTCTTTTCAAGTTCTTAGGAGATAAACATTTTCCAATGCATAAACCCTATAACACTACATGAGCATGGGTGATCAAGCCATAAACATGATATTAAGCACAAAAAAGAGACAATAATATCAAAATAACATTAAATAGATAGTTAGAATCATTTCATCAAGAGTGTTCGGTAGTTGAGCTCCCAACAATGGGTGGTTTAGCCTCTCATTGTCATGAGAGACTTACTAATACAAAAAGAAAGCAAGAGGTGTGGAAGAAAATGGAAGAAAAGGTCCCCAAGTGAATGGGTTTTCTCTTTTCTCTTATGCCCTAGCTTCTCATTTTTTGGTCCCCCAAAAGAATTGCTTGATTTTCCCCTTCTTTTTTCCTTTAAAATGCAACACAATCATGTTTTGCGATATTGATCATGTGCTAAGCCGGCATGTGCTCGCTAAGCGCACATGCAAAGTCCAGTTGGCATAAGTGACTGTGCGCTAAGCCGCAGATGCGCGCTAAGCCGCAGATGCAGGCTAAGCTGCAGATGTGCGCTAAGCCTGACCTCCAAGTTGGCTCCACACGCTTAGCGGTTGTTGACGTGCTGAGCGAGTTGCTCCAATTCTTCAACCATCTTCCAGGCCTCCTACTGTGTAATTCTACAAAAAATACACTCCAAAACACTGTAAATTCCTAATGTTCTAACATAAAAGAAGCAATAAAAGAGAGAAAAATTAGATAATTTCTATGCGATTTAAATATTTAAATTATTTAAGCATATCAATTATTAGTACCGAGCCCTTCCCAGCCTAAATTAGCCTACACGTGCTTTTAGGCCATATGGCTCCTGAGACTCTACGCTTATTGGGCCTCTTAAAGGGTCAACAAGTGTGGATATTAATTGATGGGGGTAGTACCCACAATTTTATCCAAGAACGGTTAGTTCTAGCACTGAAGGTCATGGTGGGCAATGGACACCAGCTCGAGTGCCATTAGTGGTGCTGGGATATCGCTCTTCAGGTTCAGGACCAACAATTCTTGGTCAACTTCCATGTCCTTTCTCTATATGGTGTCGATCTTGTACTTGGAGTTGAGTGGTTGAAGTCATTGGGTCCAATCCTCACAAACTACAATGACCTCACCATGAAATTCCTTCTCGATGGCAGAGTTGTTGAATTAAAAGGGGAACGCGAAGGCACTGCAAAATCAATTACAACTCACCAGCTACGTCAACTTGTCCAAACCCATGGAGTTAGTGAGTTCTTTCATCTGCGCATTGAGCCCTCTTTAACCCAAACTTCCAAGCTACCATATCCAACACCCGAAATAGAGACCTTGATTCAGCAATTCCAACATCATTACCTCCGTCCCGTAACATGAATCATGCAATTAAGCTTCGACCCAACTCTGAACCAGTGAATGTTAGGCCGTATCGCTACCCTTATTTCCAAAAATAGGAAATTGAACTTCAAGTGGACTCTATGTTGAAGAATGGAGTCATCAGACCAAGCACGAGCCCCTTTTCATCTCCGATTTTGCTGGTGAAGAAGTGTGATGGGTCTTGGCGTTTCTGTGTTGATTATCAAGCTCTTAACACCATCACCATCAAGGATAGGTTCCCTATTCCCACGGTGGATGAATTGTTGGACAAATTAGGAGGAGCACAGTGGTTCTCGAAGCTTGACTTGCTTCAAGGGTACCATCAAATTTTGATGAAGGAGGAAGACATCAACAAAATGGCATTTCGCACTCATCACGGGCATTACGAGTTTCATGTAATGCTCTTTGGATTGTGCAATGTCCCATCATCATTCCAAGCTACCATGAATGACACTTTCAGGCCCTATTTGCACAAGTTCATCATTGTGTTTTTTGACGATATCCTTATCTACAGCAAGACATTGGTTGGCCATCTCTAACATTTGCAGCAAACATTTTGTGTTCTGGAACAGGGCCAGTTTTTCCTCAAAATGTCCAAATGTTCGTTCGCGCAATCCCAGATTGAGTACTTGGGCCACTTAGTATCGACGCATGAAGTTGAACCTATTCAGGATAAAATACTGGCGATTCAACAATGGCCAACCCCACGGACATTGAGGGCCCTGTGGGGATTTTTGGGCCTCACTGGGTTTTATCGTCGCTTTATCAAAGGGTATGCATCACTGGCGCCCCTTTGACTCATCTGGTGACAACTCCTTAATTGGTTTGGTCAACTGAAGCTCAGGCAACCTTTCACAAGCTAAAGGATGCTGAGAGTTCGGTGCGAACTCTGTAACTTTCGAATTTCTCGATGTCGTTCATGGTGGACACTGATGCGTTGGGAACAGGGATGGGATTTGTCCTTTATCAGTTAGGTCATCTTCTAGCATTTTTTAGCAGGTAATTTTGCCCAAGGCTTCGTCTAGCATCTGGTATGTTCGCGAATTGGTAGCAATTACGATCGCCATCAAGAAATGGCAGTAGTATCTTTTAGGTCATCCTTTCATAATTTTGACTAATCATCATAGTTTGAAGGAGCGTATGAGTCAGACCATCCAAACCCCAGAGCAACAATTGTATCTCACTCATCTTCTTGGGTACGATTACACCATCCAGTATATATCAGGCAAATCGAATAAGGTGGCGAATGCCCTGTCTCGAGCTTCTAAAGATTCACAAGGCTCATTATTTGTCCTTTCCGTACCTCACTTCGCCTTTCTGGATCAACTCAAACATGAGTTGGCTATTCACCTTGAGTTCATCGCCCTGTAACAGAAAATCAAAGGTAACCCGACAAGCATGCCTGATTATACTATTATTTAGGATTTGATTTTATGCAGGAATCCATTTGGTTGCCCAATGGCCTTAACCTTATCCCATCATTGTTGACGGAGTTCCATACTTCACCAACGGGAGGGCATATGGGAATCAAGAAAACTCTGGCACGTTTGGGGGAAAACTTTGTCTGGGCCGCTATGTGCAATGATGTTCAACAGTTCATTGCTTCTTGCCTTGGCTGTCAAAATACCAAATATGAAGCACGAAAACCGGCGGGACTACTGTGTCCTTTACTAGCCCCGGTGAGACCATGGGAAAACCTTTCATTGGACTTCATTGTGGGTCTTCCCCCTTATCATGGAAATACTACCATTATGGTGGTGGTTGACAGGTTTTCCAAAGGCATTCACTTAGGCATGCTAAATTTGAACTTTACGACGTAGATTATTGTGTTGTTGTTCATGGATATGGTGGGCAAAATTCATGGTATACCTCGAAGTCTCATGTATGATAGAGACCCATTATTTGTGAGTAAGTTTTGGCAAGAGCTCTTTCGATTGAGTGGAATGAAATTGCGAATAAGTTCTGCCTATCACCCTTAATCAAATGGACAAATCAAGGTCATCAACAGAGTTTTCGAACAATACTTGCAGGCGTTCGTTCACCATAAACCTACAACTTAGGGCAAATTTCTGATATGGGCCAAATGGTCTTACAAGACATCAGTCCACTCAGCAACTAGAGTTTCACCCTTCGAAGTAACCTTTGGCAAAAAATCGCCCAGTATTCCCCAATATCAGATGGGATCATCATCAGTGGCAGCAGTGGATGTGATGCTAACTGATAGGGAAGCGATCTTTGTTAAATTATGAAAGAAGCTCTTAAAAGCACAAACTCAAATGAAGACCGCAGGAGACAATCACTGGAGGGATGTTAATTCCGAGCCAGGACAGTGGGCAATGGTCAAGCTCAGGCCATACCACCAACTTTCAGTAACCCGAACTCCTTATTCAAAACTTGCTAAAAGATTCTATTGTAGAAGCAAAGCTTCCAGGCTTATTTTGATGATGCCAAAGACTCAAGTCAAGAATCAAGATTCAAGCAAGTTTCAAAATCAAAGAGTCATTCAATCAAGATTCAAGCAAGTTTCAAAGAATCAAAGAGTCATTCAATCAAGAATCAAGATTCAAGTAAAGAATCAAGAGAAGACTCAAGATATGCAAGAACCATTAAGATAAGTATAAAAAAATTTTCAAAATATTGAATAGCACAAATTTGTCCAAAAGAATTTTTCAAAGAAAAATCTTTTTACCAGAGTTTTTACTCTCTAGTAATCGATTACCATAAGGCAGTAATCGATTACCAGAAGCCCAAACAGTTTTATAACTGTTTTACAAAGTAGTAACCGATTACCATGGACATGTAATCGATTACTAATGTTTTTGAACGTTGGATTTCAAATTTCAAGAGTCACAACTTGTGATAAATCATTTTCAAACTTGTGTAATCGATTACACAACATTTGTAATCGATTACCAGTATTTTTAAACGTTGGTTTTTCAAATCTAAACATGAAGAGTCACATTTGTTGATGTGTAATCGATTACACTATAACGGTAATCGATTACCAGTGACTAGTTTTGAAAAATAAATTGCCAAGAGTCACGATATTTTAAAGTGACTAGTTTTTGAAGAATTTTCCAAGAGTCACAACTTTTAAGTGACTAGTTTTCAAAGAGAGTCACAACTTTTAAGTGACTAGTTTTCAAGAGGGTCACAACTTTTAAAGTGACTAGTTTTGAAGAAATTACCAAAAGTCACAACTTTTAACATGGTTTCTTCAAGAGCCATCAAATGGCTATAAATATGTGACCATGACACGAATTTCATAAGATACTAATTACTGAATCATTCTCAACATCTTTCTAAAATTTTTTGTTCAATACTTGCTTTGTCAAGAAAAGTTCATTGGGAAAAAACTTGTGCTTTTCCATTTTCTTCTCCTCCTCCATTCTTACAAAAAGCTTTTCAAGAGACCGACTCTTGGTGACTGTTTTTCAAGAGAAGGTCTTCTTGGTTAAACACTGGACTCAAAAGACTAACCGCTTTTGGGTTCATTGCAAGAAGTGAGCATAACTTCTTGGTTGTAATCACTGAACACAAAGGAGGGGATTCCTTTGTGGTTCATTGCTTGTAAAGGATTTTACAAGGATAGTGGAAATCTCAAGTGGGTTGCTTGGGGACTGGATGTAGGCACGGGTTGTGGCCGAACTAGGATAAATCCGGTTTTGCATTCTCTCTTTCCTTATCTCTTTTACTTTCTGTTGTCTTTACACTTCCGCAAGTTATTTTCCTTCATTTATAATTTCAATAACTTGTTAACAAAGAAATAATTGAATCTAGGGAATAATTAAGAAAGGGAAAATTTCAATTAAGAATAGTCAACGAAATTTTAATTCAACCCCCCTTCTTAATATTTCCGAGGCCACTTGTCCAACATATATGGCCCATTTAAGATTTTATCTCGTATTGGCAAAGTAGCATACAAATTACAACTTCCAAAGGATTCCAGAATCCATCCTGTTTTTTCAATGTTCTGTACTTAAACCATTTTATCAAACCCCTTCGAGCAAGGACAGACCTATAGTGTTACCACCTCAGGTTTGCGAACACCTGTTGGATCGAGTGGCCTTAGAATAATTAAGAAGGGGGGTTGAATTAATTATTCCTAAACCTTTACTAATTAAAAATTACTCTTTTAAGGCTTTTACTAAATTGTTAAGAGAAAGAGGAGTAGAAGAGAAACTTAACAGAAAGTAAAAGCGGAAATTAAATGCACAGCGGAAAGTAAAAGAGTAGGGAAGAAGGAAACAAACACACAAGGATTTTTATACTGGTTCAGCACAAACCTGTGCCTACCTCCAGTCCCCAAGCAACCTGCGGTCCTTGGGATTTCTTTCAACCTTGTAAAAAACCTTTTACAAGAAAAGATCCACAAGGGATGTACCCTCCCTTGTTCTCTTTGAACCTAGTGGATGTACCCTCCACTAGAACTGATCCACAAGAGATGTACCCTCTCTTGTTCTCAGTCAAACCGAAGTAGATGTACCCTCTACTTGTGCCACAAAGGATGTACCCTCCAATGTGTTAAGACAAAGATCTCAAGCTGTTACACCTTTGATACTTTGTGAATGGGGATACAAAAGAATTCTCAGGCAGTTAAACCTTTGAACGCTTTTGTATTAGGGAATGGGAAGAATCAAAAGAATTCTCAGACTGTGTCGTTTTGAATTCTTTGACAAGGGAGAAGGGAGACACAAAAGAATTCAGGCGGTTAGTCCTTCCTTCTTTTGGAAAAGGGAGAAGAGAGACACAAAAAGAATTCAGGCGATTAGTCCTTGGTGAATTCTTTTTGGCAAAGGGAGAAGAGAATGAAAAGGATGAATAGCACAAGTTTTCAAGGTTTAGAAAACCAGAAAACTTCAGAAAACTTTTGGTACAAAGAAGAAGAAGAAGTTCAAAGAGATTCAAGGCTTGTAAAGGATTGTAAGAGATTGTTAGAAAGACTTGGAATAAATTGATTCAAAATGCAAAACAAAGCCTTACTTTTATAGACTCTTCATGTCTGGTCAAGAAAGCCATTCAGAAGAGTTATATCATTTAGAAAAACTTAAAACCCATTTGAAAGAGTCAAAACCTTTTTGAAGAGTTACATCTTTAGATTTTTCAGAAACAAACACTGGTAATCGATTACCAAATATGTGTAATCGATTACACAAAGCTTTTGAATGAAACAATGTGATTCTTCACATTTAAATTTGAATTTCAACGTTCAAGGGCACTGGTAATCGATTACCAAAACATTGTAATCGATTACAGCCTTTTGAAAATATTTGGAACGTTGTAAATTCAGTTTGAAAACATTTTCACACTCATTTTGCTACTGGTAATCGATTACAACAATATGGTAATCGATTACCAGAGAGTAAAAACTCTCTGGTAAAGGTTTTGTCAAAAACTCATGTGCTATTCAAAGTTTTGAAAAACTTTTTTAATACTTATCTTGATTGAGTCTTTTCTTCATTCTTGAATCTTGAGTCTTGAATCTTGATCTTGATTCTTGAATCTTAATTCTTGTTTGTAGGCTTTCTTCTTGAGTCTTGAATTCTTCTTGATTCTTGAACTCTTTGACTTGTTTTAGATTTTCTTGAGATGGATGTTCTTTGATTCTCTTGAGCTTTTTGTTCATCACTTTTGTCATCATCTTTTGTTGTCATCATTGTTATCATCAAAACACCTTTGATTCATTGTTGATTCATCATGAAGCTTTGCTTCCACAACACCAACCTGTAATTTCATCTCTCACAATTATTGATGCTCGTTGGGAGGTTTGGGAGAGTGAACCTTGCCTGGTGGTTCTAGTTTAGTGGGAAGGTTTGCACCCAGATGACACTTCTTGGGAGGTTTGGGCTCAGTTAAAAGAAGAGTTCCACCTTAAGGACAAGGTGTTTCCAGAGGATATGGGGATTGATAGGCCCACAAACAAGCAGCAGGGTGGCATGAGTGAAAGGCCCAAAAGAAGAATTATCACTCTAAGACACTTAACAAATTATGTCTAAATTCAGGGCAATATGCTAGTTTGATTTTTTACAAATGCTTGTCAGTTAGTTAGTGCTTGCTGTAGTAGAGTAGTGCCAGCTGTCCTTTCTGTTAGTAATGGATTTCCTTTTCTGTTAGTCTTGGATTAGTGGAGTATTTCTTAGTTTGATATTCTATTTTCGCTCCCTATATATGTAACCTTTGGTTGAGCAGTAAAGCAAGCAGAAACTTGGCAAACTTCCTCTTTTGATTCTGATATTTCTTTTTCTCCCTGTACGCATCATCTACCCGAAATATGAGACTCAAATAAAATACACAATCATTAAGTTAATCCTTAAAAAAATGAGAGTCAACTTGATTTTCTCACACTACCTAATGTTGTCACAACAAAAATTTCAGAGCAAATATATTATGATTGTTAATTAATATTATGCTTGTTCTAATTTATATTTGTTTTTCTAATTCTTTTAAGTGTTTATTGTAATGTTATGCATGCAACGATGAAAAAATGAAAAAAAAGATAAAGATTAAATTATATTTTACCTTTAAATGAAACAAAATTTGGGGTCTGACAGATTGGTCCAATGGAAACTTACTGACATCTTAGTATAATGGAAACTTAACATTTTGGTCTAATGAAAACTTACTCACATTTTGGTCCAATCTATTTCATAGTCATGTTGACAATCATTTTTGTGACATTTTTGTTCATGTGTATCGCACAGACTCTTTCATTAATCCCGTAACAGATGAAAGTTAAAATAGATGGATCTGTCACATTTTTTTTACTTTCAGAGACTAAAATTTAAATTGTCATCTTTTGGAAACGAATTTGTCAATACTCTACACATTCAGAGATAAAAAATTATTTATCCAAATATTTATTTCATCTTACAATCATTATTGAGTGAGTCACTTCCATACCTTTCCAGAAAAATGATAACTATGAAAATAATTTGTTTTAAAAAAATCATAAATCAGAATTAGGTAGAAATGCCTTACATCAATTGTATCCCCGTTATCGGACAAAAAATCCCATGTGATGGTGATGTTGCCAAAAGGATCCAACAAATTGTATCCATCTGCATTCCCAGCCAGTCATATAAATAAAAGAAAGGAGAAGAGTATCACTATAAATTAAGGGAAAGCTTTGAAGACAGGGTGGTGATTTGGAGACGGTGACGAAGAAGAATATCAAAATAAAAAATAGATCCTCCTTCACAAGCAAAATTTAAGATCGATCTGTTAAAAATTGATTTGGCTTTGGATTTTGGATTAGAGAAACTAAAAAAATGGGGTGGCCAGCTATGCCTATATATGTGCTAATTTACTTATAAGTCTTGTCTTGGAATGCAGCAAATATGATGGTACACAGCTAGCTAGCTAAAAAAAATGACCAAAGCTACAACAACATTTGTAGTAATGAAGTTTTGATGAATAATAGTTTTAAAAAAAGTTGAACCACCTTTGTTCCTTTTTTGTGTTATTTAAGATTTTTTACAAGTATAAAAAAAAGCAATAAATTTTCTTCTTTCATATAAAGTTCTATTTTATCCTTTTTTTTTCATTTATACTACTATGCTATACAATAAATTCATTTTAGTTGTTTTCACTTTCGTGATAAATGTATAAATTAATTAAAAGTTAGATGAAAAGTAAGAGTCTAATTCAAAAAAATAATTAACTTTATCTTGAACTTTGAAAATAATAAATTAATTAAAAACATTTTTTTTTCAAAATCTGACACTTAAATAAGGAAGGATAAGAATTTTAAATAATGCTACTAATTTCTTAATTAGTGTAAACTCATTTTTTCTACCTATATTAAATACCAAAAAGAATATATTTTTTTTCTTATTTATGATACTGTGTAAAATATTTAAGAATTGATAATAACTATTGATAGCCAACAGTCTTTTCAAACTGATTTATAAAGTTGTAATCGATTATCAATGTTTTAAAACGTTAAATTTCAAATTTCAAGAGTCACAACTTGTGATAAAACATTTTCAAATCATTTTAAACTTGTGTAATTGATTACACAATTCTTGTAATCGATTACGAGTGACTTATTTTCAAAATTAAATTACCAAAAGTCACAATTCTTAAAGTGACTAGTTTCTGAAGATTTTTTCAAGAGTCACAATTTTTAAAGTGACTAGTTTTCAAGAGAGTCACAACTTTTAAAGTGACTAGTTTTGAAGAAATTGTCAAGAGTCACAACTTTTAACTTGATTTTTCAAGAGCTATCAAATGACTATAAATATGTGACCATGGTACGAATTTTAAAAAGAGAGAACTTACATATTTCTTTCATTCATTCAAAACATTCTTTCTAAGAGTTTTTTGTTCAATACTTTCTTTGTCAAAAAAAGTTCATTGGTCAAAAACTTGTGTTATTCTTCTTATTCATTCATTCTTCCTCTTACCAAAAGAATTCAAAGAACTAACCGTCTGAGAATTCTTTTGATTCTTTCCTTCTCCTTCTTGCCAAAAGAATTCAAAGAACTAACCGTTTGAGAATTCTGTGTAAGAAGCAGGTAGCTTCTTGGTTGTAATAGTAAACACAAGGAAGGGAACATCCTTTGTGGTTCGCTTCAAGTAGAGGGTACATCTACTTGTTGTTCAAAGAGAATAAGGGAGGGTACATCCCTTGTGGATCTTTGTTTGTAAAGGATTTTACAAGGTTATTGGAAATCTCAAGTATCGTGGGTTGCTTGGGGACTGGACATAGGGACGGGTTGTGGCCGAATCAGTATAAATCTTATGTTTGCTTTCTTCTTCCGTACACTCTTTACTTTTCCGCTGTGCACTTTTTATTTTCACTTTACTTTTGTTTAAATTATTGTTTCTGTTTTTTACTTTCTCATAACTTAGCAGTAAAACCTAATTGAATATAATAATATTAAGAAGGATAAATTTTAATTAGTCAAGACACATTAGTAATTAATTCAACCCCCTTCTTAATTATTCTGAGACCACTTGATCCAATAATATTTAATATCTAGCAACTCTTTATTACAAAAATATAATATTATATTAAAAAAATTAAATTTACTTTTTAAAATAATAATAATAATATGGTATTTATAATACTCTTTAATTAATGTCCTTAAAATACTCCGTAGTTGGACTCTTATTTTAAAAATATTAAAATATGATATTTTTATTGTTAATATTTTTTAATAATGATTTTCTAATTTTATTTTTTTATTTCTTTTTATCTAGGGAACAATGTTTAACACTTGGTAGTAAATTGTATTTATTAACCAATTGGTTTAGGACTTAAATCCTGAGTTATTATTTTTATGGAATAAATACTATTTTGAAGAAGGTATATTTAATGTTAATTAATACTCTATTAGTTGTCACATTATACTTGTTATATAGATGTAGAAAAATTAATAAATGAATGAAAGATAATAACAAATTTACAAAATTAATCTTATAATCATCAATTAATTTTTACTCTTTTTAGTCTATATCATTAATATTATTATAAAGTATATAAGTGGAAAAAATAATTAATATTACGTCAAAAAATTAAAATGATAATTATTGTAGGATAATTTTTTTTACAAAGATGATTATTATGGGACGAAGAAAATATTTGTGAGTGAAATATGTAAAAAAATACTTGTGAGCGAAATTACTGTAAAAAATATAGTGACGAATATAATTTTTTTAAAATTTGTCTTTAAATTATAATTTTCCAACGGATTTTATGCAAAATATTAAATGGACTTAATATTTTTAATTATATATATAATTACATTAGAAATATTAAATTCATTTAGTTATACCTTATCAGTACTTATTCCCTGGATATTTTACACACTATCATATTTTCAGACATATTTTTCTGCAAAATATTTTAAAAAATGAAAATTTTAATAAATAAAGTTGTAAGAAAATTCATAGAAGTATATATGAATTTTCTTGTAATTTTTATTCTTAAAATATAAATAATTTTATAATAAATTTTATAGAAAAACTATATATAAAAATATTCCTGCAAATTTGGAAAATAAAATAAAATTTTTGTGAGCAAATAAATCTAGAGACAAAATTTGCAGGACAATTAGCAACAAGCCTAAATGTTTCCTACATAATTATTTTCTAACGTATTTAAATATGCAGGAAAAATATATAATAGATAACTGTGATAAATGTTGCAGAAGTTGTTGAAAAAGGTTTACATCTTGTTGATTATTTCTTTGTCATTTATCGTGCATTTTTTTTAAAGTATGATATAAGATGCGGAATATTTACTTCACTTTGTTTAATACCAATTAATGAGCTTTGATACGTGAGGGACATCTAACGATGATTTGTGTTTGGTTTTTTATGTGTACAAAATATTTTTGGAATCCCAGTTATACTTGTAAACGAAATTAATATCTAAATAAGTTAATTAAAAAATATTTGTGACCTTTAACATAAGATAACAAAAAAATACCAATGACTAATTAATTTCTTTCAAAAAAATAATTAATTAATTTTAATAAAATCTGTTATTTTAATCACATTTTTTATTTACAATATTACTTGAAGTTATGTGGAGTTTATTTAAGCTAATAAAATAATTTGACTTTTATATGCTTTTTCCATTTTATTTCAATAAACTTTTGGGCGTAATAGTTTATGAAATTACTTTTAATATATTTATTTTATAGTCAATTTTACTACGCCCAAATTTGACTACCACTTAATTCAAATTAGATAAACCAGTTGTAATTTGTAATTGGGCGTAGTCATAACTTCTCATGATAATTAAAAACTTATATGTCCCAAAAACTTATTGAATAACTATTTAATTCTTATATTCCAGCACATCTTTACTAATAGAGTTTATTATTGTAATCTAATTATAAATGATTGTTGGTAGAATTTTTTTAATAATTTTTATTAAAATCAATTAATTATTATGATGATTTATAACTAAATTATTGTGTAAAATTTGTTCCGTGCTTACTTTTTTCTCTTACTAGTATAAATATTTTTTCCCTACATAAATGAAGGTAGAAATAAAAAATAATCAGATACGAGTACAATAGTTATGAACCTCAAATATGCGTGAGTAAAAAATGAGTTACAACCGCTCACAAAGATACAATTAATTTGAAGAAAGAGTCATAAAGAGGCAATAAATGATCATATTTAATGTAATAAAAAAAATTATTAATATGTAAATTAAATGAATGACTATAAATTAAATATCATAACCGTCAATTCAACCTTCAATTTTGACTTTTCAACTCCATTAATTAGTTAGAATTATTATAGGAGTTATGATAAGACACAAAAACACCATATAATTTTATGATTTTTTTACATCAGGTAATCATTAATGATCACCTTAAAAAAATATGGAAATATTTTATTATTATTATGTAAATAATAAATTATTATTATTATAATTTGTAAAAAAATCAATAATAATCAAACACGATTAACAAGTCTTATAAAATTTACAATAACTAATACATTTAAAAAATATTATTATGGAGTTAAAAAAGCTAAAACTAACATTTATAGAAGAAAAAGGAGAAAATCTTGGATTGAAATTCTCTCACTAACACAAATTAATAATTAAAAACTAATATTTATCAATAAAAAACTATTACACATTATTCAACTAACTAGATTATACTCTTTTATATTATAATTTATAATTTAAATTTTATAAAATAAATAAATAAATAATATTAATCATGGAAAAAAATTGATAATTAATATTTTGAGTAAGAGACATATAGCTAATTGCCAAATCGTTGTGCCAACAAGTTTTATTATTTATTTTTTCCCAAAATAAATTGTTTACTTTAGAAAAACCAAATTCATTTAGTCTTAATAGTGCATATATAATTATTATATGATTGTGATTAATTCTTTTTATTCTTTATTTATAGTACACCTCCTAGGTATATATATTTCGGTGAATAAAATTCTACACCCTTAAATTCATTGTGAACCTCAAAATTTATTAAGATCTTGAGACTCAAGTATGACCTTTATCCTTATATATGTGACTATTTTCAAAAAATAATATTTTTTATAAGATTTTTTTAAAATTATTTCTTGCATTAATTTTTTTAATCAAAATATTCTAATTATTTTATAAATCATAAATGGTAAAAAATATTAAGAAAAACTCATTCACTCACTTGTGAAGGTTAGAGAAGATGATTAACACACATTAATTAATTAATCAGGTAAAAAGAGTGAAAAGATGAATCCTACAATTCTTAAAGATAATTTATAAAAATATAAATATAAATTATTAATAAATAAAATAATAATAATAATATACTAATCAACTTTCTTAGTTCTTATGAATTAGTTTAAAAAAATTATATAAAAAATATAGTATGAGAAAAAAATTATAATACTAATTAAAAGAAATTAGTTAACATTGCTAACTTTACCAATCTCATATAAAAAATAAACTTTCTTTCTAGATTTTTTTCCCTCAAACTTGATATTAACAATAAAATAAAAAGTCATTAAAAGTAAATTTTCAATTAAATGAAAAATATTTTAAAGATAATATCATTAAATAAAATAAAACAAATTAATATTTATTTATTGAAGCACTATTTTTTTTTATTTCCTTGATTCATAAATAAGAACATGAAGAATCCATTATATAATAGTAATATGGTGTAACAAGACACGTTTTAGGATGAAGATGCGACCCGTCACAAGATGCATCAAAACCATATTAGAAGTGGACACGTACACTATGTTCCTCCATCGCCATTCTATTTAAGCCTCTCCCCCTTGGTGCAAATGCACACACATCCTTCCATATCAATTAACCTACTCCTTAATTTCACCATGTCTGATATAAACATCAATCATCCACTACCAACACATGAGGTGGTGACCTACAAGGAGTGTTTGCATAACCATTCAGCAGCACTTGATCATGTCACCTATGATGGTTGTGTCAAGTATATCGCCGGTGAGGATGCTCTCTTGTGTGCTTGTTGTGGCTGCCGCCGAAACTTTCACCATAAGAACACCATTTTCACTGCTGAGCCCCAAACTCAAACACCGGATCAAGTGCAAGAGATGAGGTCCAAGAGGAAGAAGAGGACTACCTTCTCGTCAGAGCAGAAGAACAAGCTGATTAGGTTTGCTGAGAGTGTGGGGTGGAAACCTCGAAAGGAAAAGAAGGACGAAATCGAAAGCTTCTGCTCTGAGATGGGAATCACCCGTAGGAAGTTCGTTGTATGGCTCAGCAACAACCGTCACCAGGCAATCAATGATGCTTAGAAGTTGTTCATTTCGTCGTCATGGTTGAATTAGTCTTGGCACTTGGCATTAATAAGATCACTCTGATCAAACTCAAACTAAGTTTGTTCAGGAAGTTGGGTTTCTTTGTCAGCTTTTGCTTTTTTTTCACCGTCTTTTAGCTCTGTTTTGTTCTCTTAATGTAATTGTAGTGCCTTGGCTTTTAGTGATCATTCAGTCCATGTACCTTAATTTCTTATATGCGTTGTTTTGGAATGCATTTTTCATTTTCCTTCTCTCTTTCTTTAAACTACCTTCAAAATGTATAATTTTTATGTTTGGCTTGATTGTTTATTTACTAAGCCATAATGGGGTTTATAAGAATTACTGCTATTTTTTTATTAATTGGGCTAATGAAGATCTAACAAGAAACCAGAAGACAAACTGCAAACGAAATTCACTTGTTTCTAATCCTGCCTCTGATCCTTTTTCCTCACGATTAGAAAGCATCATGCCAATTAATAAAAATTTCATTGATCAATTTTATATTTGGTTTCGACAAGATTAACAAATTGTGTATCTCATCTCTATTTCATTTTAAATCCAACCAATCCAACTCTTTTTCCAACCTCTTTGTCACTTCTTGTTTTCCTTGATGATAGAGTTTGTGTTTCATGCTGTGTCCCATTGATGAGTGTGTACTGTTGCTAAAGGTAAAAAGAAAATGAGTAAACTACAGTTGAAAGGATGCATGTCCACACTTGTATTCATATCAATAGGTAAATATAGAAACCAATTCAAGAGTCACACCAAATAATAGAATTCATACAATAAAAAAATAGTAAAATGAAAGTTTAAAATTTAATTTATTTTTGAAAAAAAGGCAAAAATCTAAGACCAAGAGGGGAAGAAAGGGTTGTGATCTAGTTAGCGGTGGGCATGAATTAAGGGGAATGGTTACGCTTCTAAGAATTAAGAATTGTTAAGATTCTAAGATTAGAGACACATTGATTTGATTAAATCGAAGTGAAGCAGAGACAATACACAATTGACAACGTGACTTTTCTCTAAATGTAATGTAAAATATGGTGGCGTTATTGATGTGGCACTCTCTAACGGGAGGTGATAGGTGATTTTTGTCAACAACTGCAATAGGATTCAATCAATCTACCATTTATATCATTGACTATTTTTGTATATTTTTATTTATTGCTACAATATTAAAATGAAAATTTTATTCTATAAAATTAATATATATTACTAATTCAATGACATTAATAATTTTCACTATCAAAGTAGGGTAATGAGCTAGGTTAGAAAATAATTAGATAAGGAAACAAAATTCATTTCCCTTCCAACTGTCATCTTTGCCACAATAGTTAGTCTATCACACTAACCCTCACCCTTTTAGAGCTCATTACCCTACTTCATGCTTGTAATTGAATGTTTAAAAATGATTTGTTTTTTTTAAAAAAAAGGCAAAAATCCAAGGTCAAGAGAGGAAGAAAGGGTTGTGATCCATTTAATAGAGGGAATGAATTAAGGAAAATGGTAAAACTTCTTAGAATTGGTTAGTTTCTGAAATGAAATATGTGTTGGATTGGTTGGATTGAAGTAAAGTGAAGACAAGACACAAAAAACATTAATTTCTCCAATGTAGAATTGAGGTGAAAATATGTGGCACTCTCTAATTGGAGTAGACAGGTGATTTTCATCGACAAATTATAATAAAATTCAATTAATCTACCATTAATATCATTGATTATTTTTGTATATTTTAATTTATAGCTACACAATATTAAAATGAAAAATGTATTTTATGAAATTAATATATATTACTAAATAAATGACATTAATAAATGTCACTGTTAAAATCAATATTTTTTTTGCATGCTGAGGGAGTTAGGTTATAAAATAATTAGATAAGAAATAAATTCCTTTCCTTTCTAACTTTCATCGTTGTCCCAATAGTCCATCACCCTAAGCTTCACCCTTTTAGAGCTCATTGCCCTACTTCATGCCTATAATTGAAAGTTTAAAATAATTTATTTTGAAAAAATGAAAAAATCCAAGGCCAAGAAAGGAAGAAAATGGTGGTGATCCATTTAGTATTGGGCACGGATCTGAAAGATGTGTTGATCAAAGTGAAGCTAAGACAAAACACAAAAAACATTAATTTTCTCCAATGTAGAATTGAGGTGACATTACGTGGCACTCTCTAATTGGAGGAGATAGGTGATTTTCATCCACAAACTATAATAGGATTCAATTAATCTACCATTTATATCATCGATTATTTTTGTATATTTTTACTTATTGCTACAGTATTAAAATGAAAAACGCATTCCATAATAATAAATATATTTTACTAATTAAATGACATTAATAAATTCCACTATTAAAGTCAGCATGCTTTTTAGATTGAAGGTTACAAACAATTAAATAAGAAAAAAAAAACTTCCTAATCTAACTCTCATTATTGTCGCAAGAGTTCATCACTCCAACCTTCACCCTTTTAGAGGTTTTACCCCTACTTCATTCTTGTAGTTGTCGAAACCAAAAAGGCTCATCCACATCTACCTCCTATTTCTCTTTTTTTCATTCATTGTCCTTGCTTACCTCTGTCTTTGAATCCCTTCACATTTAGGTCCTAACTTTATCTTCTTCTCTAGTCTCAAAATCCATGACATCGAACTTGTCTCATATGCCATGGTTTCTAGGTAAATGGATTTATCACATTTGATTTAGTCTCTTTCTGTTGTGGTGCGTTTGAACGTGTGTGAGCAAGTTTTATGTTGTAGACATGAGGAAGGATAACATCAAGGTGTTTATGATGCATTCTCTAATTGGATGAGTTGTAAAGCCCCAATCATTTTAATTTGATAATTGAATGATAACTTGGTTGTTTTATTGTTCTTGGTGCTTTACCCATTTTTTGTCTTTTGATTTGAGTAGTGTGAAATTGTGTGTGGATACATGTTAGTCGTCATTTACGACTAACTTTTGTATAGAAAAGTTTTATAAAATATTTGTCTTTTCTCCAATTTATGGTTCTTTTTGTAGGTTTGTACATATTTTTTGGTTTAGTTTAATTTTGTTTAGTAGAAATGCCCAACATTGTGAATTTAACGTGTTTCAACTTCAATTTTAGGTAAAAATGATGAAATTTGTGAAGGCTTGCAGCTGGTGTCTCGCTAAGCGAGGCTTGTGCGCTTAGCGAGAATCATGCAATAAGCGAGGCACTCAACCCGCTTAGCAAGTTGGGAGAATCTGAGAAGCATCTGCGCGCTCAGCGCGTCATCAGCTCGCTCAATGAGACGTTTGTCTCTTCCTGCGCTAAGTGTGCCCAGCTCGCTCAGCGGATATTCACTAACTCGCGCTAAGTGTAAAAATGGCGCTAAGCGAGCCTTCAAGGACAGAAAGCCCCTTTTAAGGCTAAAGTTGGAAAAATCAAGGAGTTCATCTGAGAGAGCAGAACAGAGGTGCAAAACAGAGCAAGGAAGCCAAAAATCTCAGCTTTAAAGAGGATCTTAGGTTTAGGAGCAATTTCTAGGTTCCTAGAGGTGGAGGAGACATCTCCACCACTGTGTAATATGTTATTTTCTTCTTAAACCCTCATCTTGTAGCTGAAAGGTGTTGCCTTGTGATGGAAGGCTAAGTATCTTTGTTGGGAAATTCTGCTAAAACTTGATGTAAATTCTTAACTATCTATTTAAAGTTGTTTTATGTGTTCATTGCTTCTATCTGCACTTAATTATTGCATGCTTTTGGTCTGATAACCCATTTGTGTGTAAAGTTAGGATTTTTAGCATTGGAAAATGTATTAATCCTTAGAACTGGATAAAGCAGGGCTAGATAACTGCATTGCTAGACATAGAGTGATCGAGGCCGTACCCGAATAAAATAAACATTAAAATGCAGTAACTAGGAAATGATCCTAGGTCGTTTCCCAACGAGCAATGATAAACCAATTGTTCATAACAGATAGTAGGAAAATAATAACGAATTGGGGGGGGGGGGTTGTTTGCTTTTGTAAATTAAACAGTGAATAGATGTGAATTATAAAATATCAGAATTAAAACACATTGCACCCCCTTGATTCACAAGCAAGTCTCTTATCCTAGGTTACGAGAGTTTATCCTTTATCAGCTCAACCACGTAATCCAACCCTAAATTAAATTACTAAGCGAAATTTAACATAAGGCATTCATTATGTGATTAAGCAACACATACACCAATTAATCATAAACGATCATTAAAGCATGAACGTAAATTAAGCGCAAAGACAATTAATCAAGCACTAAGCATGCATGAATTAATAGCAACAAATTTAAAGTAATTAGTGAAGAGGAAAAACTGAACATAATTTAATAGTAATAATAAAACCTCAAAGAGTACTGTGCTTGATCCTCAAGAGAAAAAAACGCTGGAGACTTAGCCTTCCATTAATCAATAGAGAATGAAATTATAGATTGAAGAACGAAATTTTATTGCTGAAACAAAAAGTAAAAATTGGAATTGCAAAACGAAAAAGTGTCTGAAAGAAGAAAAGCCTAAAACTAAAAACGAAAAATAGGAGAGAGGAGAGGAGAGAAGAGAGGGCCTAAACTAGAACCTTGGTGCTGTTATATAGTTTTCCAGCTTCAAAGCTTACAAATCTGTTTTAAATCCAAGCCTATAAATAAAATAAAAATCAAATCTAGATAAGATAAGATCTAGATGAAATAATATATACATAAGATCAAATCTAAATAATATCTAGATAAGATAAAATTTTGTTGAATAAAATAGTCTGCCCTCTTCAAGTCCAAGCCCAATTCTGGATTCAAGCCCAATGCTTCATTAATTCCTGAAATTAGATTAAAAACATCAAATTAGCTGAATGGGCTCAAATAATAAAACTGCCTAATTAATTTGACAATTAAGATTAATCAGTACTTAAAATGGTGCAAAAAGGGTTAAGAAATAGGAGAAAATATTGGAACATCACAGAGTGCAGGGTTTTAGTTTTTGATATGCTGTGATTGTAATTCTGTTCGGTTAGACTAAGTTTGACGAGACATCCGAGAATGAGATTTAATTAGAATTAGTCCATTCACGCGAGGAATTGGTGTTTGGTATATTAGTTCTCAGCATAGAACACAGAAATAACATTAAATAGAATAAATATTTTAATTACATCAAGCGTTCAGTAGAAGGACCCAACATTTTAATCATTTGTTTTCTCTCCCGTTCTGATAAGCGTATTTGTAGTTATTTTAGATTTACAGCACATACATCTTTGATTTAATTATTTTTACATGGCTTTATATCAATGTCTGCTTATTGAATGAAACTTCACCAAATGAAACAAGTTCCCTGAGTTCGATACTCGATTTCTTACCATTTTATTATTACTTTAACGACTCGGTACACTTTCCGATAAAGTTCGGGACCGTCCTAGAGTTCGAACAAAGTTTTTGGCGCCATTGCCGGGGAACTTCTTTCCATTTGGGAAGTCTAGTTCAGTTTGTAGGCATCAATTCTTTATTCTTTGATTATTTGTTTGTGTGAATATTTAGTTAGTTCAGAATTTGTTTTTCTCTTGAATTGGTTAACCACTATTCTTGCTAGTGCTTTGTATGCATCATAGATCTTTTGCAGGTGATTTGGTTGATTTGGACATGGAGATTGAAGCTACTTGCAGAAGAAACAACACAGAAAGGTAGAGAGAAATCTTGCAAGAAAGGGCAGTACCAATTCTAGAGGAGCCTTGTTCATCGGAGTCATCTTCCAGTTTTCCAGAAACAAGGGAATCCAAAACTGCAGTGCCTGAAGCCGACATAATGGATGAAGAGCAACCTAGAAGAGTAACCCTTAAAGACTACTCAAGTTCTATTGTGCCGCAGTTTTTCACTAGCATTGTGCGGCCAGAGGTTCAAGCGCATAATATTACCTATCCTCATTCACTAATTCAGCTGATACAGGGTAACCTATTCCATGGTTTGCCCAATGAAGACCCGTATGCACATCTAGCCACTTACATTGAAATTTGTAATACAGTCAGAATTGTTGGTGTGCTGGAAGATGCTGTTAGGTTGAGTCTGTTTTCATTTTCATTGTTTGGAGACGCAAAAAGATGGCTTCATTCATTTAAAGGCAACAATCTAAAGACTTGGGATGAAGTGGTTGAAAAATTCTTGAAGAAATATTTCCCAGAGTCCAAGACTGCAAAAGGAAAGGCTGCCATCTCTTCCTTCCACTAGTTTCCAGATGAATCCTTAAGTAAGGCATTGGAAAGATTTTGTAGCTTGCTGCGAAAGACCCCTACTCATGGATTTTCAGAACCGATATAGCTCAACATATTCATTGACGGGTTGAGGCCACAATCGAAGCAACTCTTAGATGCTTCTGTAGGGGGCAAAATAAAATTGAAGACCCCTGAAGAAGCCATGGAATTAATTGAGAATATGGCTGCAAGTGATCACGCAATACTGCGTGATAGGACTCATATCCCTACCAAAAGAAGTTTGCTAGAGCTCTCATCCTAGGATGCACTTTTGGCACAGAACAAGTTGATGTCCAAGAAGCTTGAGACATTGACCGAAACCTTAAGTAAGTTGCCAAACAAATTTAATGTTAATCAACCTTCCCATTTCGCTGTTTTGCAGGTAGGAGGTTGCAGCATTTGTGGTGGAGCTCACGAGTCTGGTTGTTGTATTCCCATTGATGATTCTGCACAAGAAGTGAACTACATGGGAGGGAATCAGCCCAGACAAGGTTATAATGCAGGAGGATATTCAAGTTTTCAGCATGGTTCGAATTTTAATCAGCAACAAGGGCAATGGAGAGCCCACCCTGGCAATCAATTCAACAAAGAGTAGGGTGGACCATCTAATAGGCCTCGGCAACAAAGGCCTAGCCTATATGAGAGAACCACAAAGCTGGAGAAGACCCTTGCTTAGTTTACGCAGGTTTCAATGTCCAACCACAAGAGCACGAAGTCAGCCATCAAAAACCTTGAAATCTAAGTGGGGCAACTGGCCAAACAGATTGTAGAAAAATCTTCTAGTAATTTTGGAGCGAACACTAAGAAGAATCCAAAAGAAGAATGCAAGGTTGTGATGACCAGAGGTAGGAGGGCCATTACGATTGAGGATGAGGATAGGACAATTGAGGATAACCAAGAACTAGTAGTTGTTGAAGAAGAGGAAGATGAGAAGGAAAAATAAGGTAATCAGTTGAGGGAGGATAAAATAAAAGAGAATGAGAAAGAAAAAGAAGGAGAAGAGAAAAATAAGAATGAGAAGGAAATAAATGTAGAAGAAAAAGAAGGAAAAGAAAAACAAAAACAAAAAGAAAATGAAAAAAAATGAAAAAGAGAAAGAGAAAGAGGAGAAGAGAATAACTAAGAGTGAGCTGGCTCATGAAAAGAAGAGAGAGGCTAGTCCATCTACAGGGAAAGAGGTGCCATACCCTTTGGTACCCTCAAAGAAAGACAAGGAGCGGCACCTAGCTCGCTTCCTTGATATCTTCAAGAAGTTAGAGATTACTATGCCCTTTGGAGAGGCCTTACAGCAGATGCCACTCTACTCAAAGTTCCTGAAAGATTTGCTAACCAAAAAGAGCAAGTACATACAAAGTGACACCATTGTTATGGAGGGAAATTGTAGTGCAGTGATTCAACGGATCCTTCCACTAAAGCACAAAGATCCTGGAAGTGTCACTATACCATGCTATATTGGTGCTGTGTTTGTTGGCAAAGCTCTCATTGACTTCGGAGCTAGTATAAATTTAATGCCACTCTCCATGTGCAGGAGGTTAGGAGAGATGGAAATTATGCCAACCAATTTGACACTTCAATTAGCAGATCGTTCTGTTACCAGACCCTATGGCATTATTGAAGATGTTTTGGTTAGAGTGAAGCATTTCACTTTCCCAGCTGACTTTGTAGTGATGGACATCGAAGAGGATACTGAGATCTCCTTGATCTTGGTTCGTCCCTTCATGCTGACTGCTAGCTGTGTAGTGGACATGGGAAAGAAAAAGCTTGAGATGGGAATTAATGATTAGAAGATAAAATTTGATTTGTTTGATGAAGACAAACATTTGCTCAGCTAGAATGTCTATTTAGAGGTAAATGAAGTATGGGAAGAGATGGTTTTGAAGGTGGGAACCAAATTTGATCTAGACCCATGAAGTAAGATGCGTCAAGCTAATGACGTTAAGAGAGCTCTTGCTGGGAGGCAACCCAGTCCTTTTTAATTTTATGTTCACTGTATTTAGTTTGAGAATACTTGTTTGTGATTGTTTGAATAATTCATCAGCATGATTTGCATTGTTACATGGGGTTGATCAAGCTTCTCTGGAAGCTGTGGATAGGAACACTTAGAAAAATTTTTTAGTCATCCACTCGCTCAGCATGCCTCGTGTGCTAAGCGAATGATCCTTCATGCGCTGAGCAAGCCACTTCTCGCGCTAAGCGCATCAACCCCTATTTATTGGCTGAAGGGGTTTTGCTGAGCAAGCCCTGTACGCTAAGCCCAAAAACTTCTCTGGAATTTTATCTTTTGGAATTGGGCTAAGCGAGTCATCTCGCTAAGCGCACAACTTCATCTCGCTAAGCGCCCACTGCGCGCTAAGCGCAATTCCTTCTCTGTTGGACCTTATTTTGAATTGGGCCCAACGGGTCAGCCCGCTAAGCCCAAATCCCTCTCGGGTTTGGAATTACGTTAAGTGAGAGTCTCTCACTAAACGAGCCACACTGCTAAATCAGGAAGCATTTTATTCGCTAAGCTGGCCCATGGCCCGCTAAGCAAGAGTTGCAGACCAATCAGAGCTGTAGAACTCGCTAAGTGCGACCCTTCGCGCTAAGCCCAATTTCTTCTCTGGAATGTCATGTTTTCAAATTGGGTTGAGCGAGTCTACCCGCTAAGCGCATGAGTTTGAATTCTGAAAACTCAAAAGTCATTGAGTGCTCGCTTAGCGAGTCACCCACACTAAGCGAGGCAGTCGAAACTGCCAAAAATAAGGCTTAACTGCCTTATGAAGTTTTCTTTTGTGCAAAAATTAAAACACTTCTCACTCTCATCCCTTGCATCCTACACTCATCTGCATTGTGCTTCTACGCATTCTCTACTTCTTTGTGCTTCCTCTTGCTCATCTCTTACTACAATCCAAGTAAGTAATCCCTACTTAGCACTTTATTTTTGCTTTGAACCATAGGGTAGATGCCTTACTGTAACTTCTTTAAAATTTTGATTTTATGCTTTGCAATGTTGCTGTTAGGTTAGTCTTTAGATGCTATGCTATTAGGGGTTTATTTTCGCACACAATGTACATGCTTTTGTGCTGTTTTGATTAGGTTTTGAGGCCTAATAGAGGCCTATGGTAGGGGGTTGAAAAGCCCCAAGTATTTCTGGATTTTTCGATGACCTCGCTAAGTGAGCCTGCTCGCTAAGCGAGTTCATCAATTTCTTTTGATTTTCTAGGATTTTGGATGAACTCGCTTAGCTGGCCCTGTCCTGCTAAGCGCGTTCATCATTTTTGAACACATGTTTGAATGTTTGTATGAACTTGCTAAGCCATTGCACCTTGGGCTTAACGAGTATTTAAATTTCCAGTTTTTATTTTCAATTAGTATGATCTCGCTTAATCGGCTTGCCACGCTTAGCGAGCTAGATGCTTAGGTCAGACTCTTAGAGTTTTTTTGTCTTCTGTTGGTGGCTAAGCGAGTCCTCTCGCTAAGCCACTCAGCCACTGTTGGCCGAATAAGCCTGGGCTAAGCGAGTCAGTCTCGCTAAGCCCAAGGCATTTGTGTTTTTCCTTGATTTTGTTCATGCGCTAAGTGAGCCCTGCTCGCTAAGTGCAATTTCTTCTCTATTTTGTTTATTTTTGGAATTGGACTTAGCGAGCCTGCTTGCTAAGCAAATTTTGTTCCAGAGGTCTGTTTAGGCAAAGCGTCTGCTGGCACTAAGCCTGTTTAGTGTGTCACACTAAGCGAGCCTGTCTCGCTAAGCGCAATTAGCTCTCTATGAGAGAATAAGGCTTAGCGAGTCATGCTCGCTTAGCCACTGTGCTATTTCAGCTAAGCGAGTGTGTCTCGCTTAGCCAAAGTCTTTGTTTTTGTGTTGTCGTGCTAAGCGCGCTCTGCGCGCTAAGCGAGTGTTGTTATTTTCATAAGGAGCGCTAAGCGAGTTAGTCTCGCTAAGCGCCCAGTTTGTTTTTCAGTTTTATTTTTCTATTTTCAGTTGAAACAAAAACCTTTCTAACTTGATTCTTGTGCTCATTTTTTGATGCAGATGACCTCCAAAAAGAGGAAAGGCATAGCATCTCGGCCCAAGAGCCTTATGATACCACTAGATTGACTTCTAAAGAGGCCTGGGAACGTTACTCAGAATATTCACTCCCGGAACATCCTTCCGAAGAGGAATGTTAATCTTTTCATCACAAAATATGACGAATTCCGCCGTGAGCTGATCAGGCAGAACTGACATAAGGCCTTGACCCAGTTCATGGACGAGCACATTGATGTGGCCCTGGTCAAGGAGTTTTACTCGAACCTGTATGACCCTGAAGACAAATAACCAAAACAGGTTTGAGTAAGAGGGCGGCTAATTAAGTTTGATACGACATCACTAAATGACTTCCTGGAGACGCCACCAGTCATTCAGCCAGGGGAGCAGTACCCCTCATACTCTATTTTTTGCAGGTCGCGCATGGATCCTCAGGAGCTTGCCTCCAAGCTTTGCATTCCAAGGCGCGGATTTGTTTTTAATGCTGAAGGAGCACCTTGGAAGCTCCTGAGGAAGGATCTAACGAGGCCCAGACCTGGAGCGTTCTGTCATATTCTAACCTCGCCCATACTTCTCATACCTCTTATCTGAACATGGATCGGGCGAGGTTAATTTATGGACTTGTGATGAAGATGAACATGGACGTGGGCTTCCTCATTTCACACCAAATTTCTCAGATGGCCTAGTCCAACTCCTCGAGTCTCGGCTTTCCAACCCTCATTTCTTCACTCTGCGTGGCCCGAGGAGTAGTCTCATATTCTTTGACCTTTGAGTCCCTCATCCCTGCCATTAATTTGGCATACATAAAGAAGAACTGCTGGAACCTGGACGATCCCATGATCAAATTTCCAGGGACCCGCAAGGCACAGGCTCGAGGATCTGACGGTCCATCTTCAGCTGCTTCTCCTGCTCCTGCATCCTCTGCTCCTACTCCTTCTCCAGCTCCAGCCCCTTCTACTTCAGCACCACCACTTCCATCAGCTTTAGTTCAGACTGGCACCTTTACTCCATCATCATTATCATTCTAGTGCCGATGCTCCGAGGTCACAGTTCCTATGTTGTAGAGCATCCATCGTGGCTTATGCCTGGTGATGCAAAGTATGCATGACTTGGCTCAACATCAACCTATTATCAGCATGGATGAGTTCATGGCACAGGTGGCCTAGCCAGGAGTCCAGCCTTTTCCTTTGGGGGGAGGTAAGGCTTCTGCAACCCAAAAGCCTCAATCAGAGCCTGAGGTTGCTCATGAGGCCACTCCAGAGGCGACTCCACAGGTTTCACATGCTACTTCACCTTTCGTGGAGGTCTTTGAGGGTGAAGAAGGCGTTGAAGACACCAACTATGCAGCAGATCTATAGGCGGTGCAGAGTACCTGGGATCCCTGGCCTACAACAACACAAGAGACACCTCAGCCAGCCTAGGATACTCCATCTTCACCTCATGATGAGCCTGCATCAGCTCAGGACGAGCCCACACTAGTTCAGGATGATTGTTGACAGGAATTTTATTTATTTTTCTGCTTTAGATACATTTTATTTTTAGTTTATGTTTTAGTACAGTTTTTATGTTCAGTTTACTTAGTTAGAAAATTTTGAAAGCTTGTTGAACAGTTCACAGTTTGATTGATATTGCAGTGGTTTGGTTTGATTTAAAATCTTGTGTTTGTTGAGTGAATTGGATTGATCAATGGCATGAATTGAGTGAATTGTAATGCGTAGATCATATGCTTTGAATGAATATTCAGTAATTAGAAGATAAAGAACATGGATTAGGTACATGGTTGAAAATGTTAGTTGGTTTGATAGATTGATTGTGAAGATAATCACTAGCCACAACCCGGTGAGTGTGTGATCATTAATTATGAGAGAACGACTAACATTGAGTACCGATGTTTGCATGAATCTCTAATTATTGAACAAATGCATGAGTTTGAAGATGATGAAGGCCATGATTGACTTAAATAGCTACTTAGCCAAAAAGCTTGCCTTGTGCATGAATGAATTATCCCTTGCACCCATGTTGAGCTGAAAATTTGATTGATTGACTTGAACCCCGAGCCTATAAATTGTAGTCTCCATCTACCTTGTCTTAGGTTGTAGGAGAGCATCATAGTTCAAGGCAAATTTGTCCCAAATTTGGGGGAGTTTATTGGGTGACAGCAATTATAGTAAGAAGATGACAACACACACAACAAAATCAATAAGCAGCAAGTAAAAGTTGCTAAAAAAAATTAAAAAAAGAAGAGAAATTCCAAAAATAAAAGCTAAGTTAAGTGTGTGCTGTTGTCAAAGCTAAGTACTATAAATATTGAAAGGCAAGTAATTGAAGCTGGAATGAAAGAGAAAAAAGGTTGATCTAAGGATGAATGCTCTCCTAGAACTTAAGATTTTTGCATCCTAGAAAAACCATATTTTGTTTGCAGCCCAGCCTCATTACAAGCCAAGAAAAGTCCTTCGGATTCAATTTGTGTGTTTATGACTGTATGGCATGAGATGAATTGCAAAGATTGAGACTTGTGTTGGTTGTTGATTGAGAAATAGCCTTAAACACTTGTGCTTGAGAGAAACAGTGATCGTGAGGCATTGGCTTGTTGAATCTTCCTTGATATTTGTCTTGCCTGCTAGCTTATTTCACTTGTGTACCTAATTATCATGTTCATATCTTTGAAAAGCTGCATATCTTATGAAAAAATGTTGATTGAAGCATTGTATGCCACTTGTGTCATGTTATTGAATGCTTGGAAACAAACATAATTTTGAATAACCACTGTGAGCTTGTTACTTGAGGACAAGTGAACTGTTCTTTCTTTGCTTGAGGACAAGCAAAACTGTAAATTTGGGGGAGTTTGTTAGTTGTCATTTACGACTAACTTTTGTATAGAAAAGTTTTATAAAATGTTTGTCTTTTCCCCAATTTATGGTTCTTTTTGTAGGTTTGTACATATTTTTAGGTTTAGTTTAATTTTGTTCAGTAGAAATGCCCAACATTGTGAATTTAATGTGTTTCAACTTCAATTTTTGGTAAAAAGGATGAAATTTGTGAAGGCTTACAACTGGTGTCTCACTAAGCGAGGCTTGTGCGCTTAGCGAGAATCATGCGCTAAGCGAGACACTCAGCCCGCTTAGCGAGTTGGGAGAATCTAAGAAGCATCAGTGCGCTCAATGCGTCATCAGCTCGCTCAGTGAGACGTTTGTCTCTTCCTGCGCTAAGCGCGCCCAGCTCGCTCAGCGGATATTCACTAACTCGCGCTAAGCGCGAAAATGGCGCTAAGCGAGTCTTCGAGGACAGAAAGCCCTTTTTAAGGCTAAAGTTGGAAAAATCAAAGAGTTCGTCTGAGAGAGAAAAACAGAGGCACAAAACAGAGCAAGGAAGCCAAAAACCTCAGCTTTAAAGAGGATCTTAGGTTTAGGAGTAATTTCTAGGTTCCTAGAGGTGGAGGAGACATCCCCACCACTGTGTAATCTGTTATTTTCTTCTTAAACCCTCATCTTGTAGCTGAAAGGTGTTGCCTTGTGATGGAAGGCTAAGTATCTCTGTTGGGAAATTCTGCTGAAACTTGATGTAAATTCTTAACTATTTATTTAAAGTTATTTTATGTGTTCATTGTTTCTATCTGCACTTAATTATTGCATGTTTTTCGTCTGATAACCTATTTGTGTGTAAAGTTAGGATTTTTAGCATTGGAAAATGTATTAATCCTTAGAACGGGATAGAGCAGGGCTAGATAACTGCATTTCTAAACATAGAGTGCAGGGTTTTAGTTCTTGATATATTGTGATTGTAATGTTGTTCGGTTAGGCTAAGTTCGACGAGACATCTGAGAATGAGGTTTAATTAGAATTAGTCTATTCACGCGAGGAATCGGTGTTTGGTATTTTAGTCCTTAGCATAGAACACATAAATAACATTAAATAGAAAAAATATTTTAATTACATCAAGCATTCAGTAGAAGGACCCAATGCTTTAATTATCTATTTTCTCTCCCGTTTTGATAAGCATATTTGTAGTTATTTTAGATTTACAACACATACATCTTTGATTTAATTCTATTTACATGACTTTATATCAATGTCTGCTTATTGAATGAAACTTCACCAAATGAAACAAGTTCTCTGAGTTCGATACTCGGTTTCTTACCGTTTTATTATTACTTTAACAACTCAGTACACTTTCCAATAAAGTTCGGGACTATCCTTGAGTTCAAAGAATACATTTAAATGATGTTTCCTTTGATTTGTGGGGTTTGTTATGATTGGTATGGTTGACTTTTGAGTCTTATATACTGAGAGCGTATTTTTAAGTTTTTGGAACCTTTGGGGAAATATTATGCAGAAAAATGCAGATTTGGGACTCTTTGTTAGTCAATTTTTGTTGAGAAAACACAATAATTTGTTGTCCAAAATCGAGATAAAAACAAGTTGAGCTATAAGTAATTTTACCAGGGGGAATGCAAATTTTTCCAGGAGAGGGGAATTTTGTTGGGCAAATTTAACGATGGAATTAGGAAAAAATGATTTGTATGAAAGTTGTAGCCCTATAGATTAACTAACTAACGACTTTAGTTTCACTAAAAAATAATGTCTAAAACTCAATATATGATCAAATTAATGAGCAAAGGTCGATCTGTCAAGATTATGTGATGAGTGTGCGTTCTTCCTAATTTTAGGCATAGTAGATGATAAAACTTGATTTTGAGGTCAACATAGAAGTGATAATTACTTTATGGAGATCATAGTAGCATAGGAGAAAAAGTGACTATATATTATGTTAGGCTACTATATGTTTATGTGTATATGTGCATACTTCAATGATGGTGTGCTATGATTGTTAGTTCATATGCTTGTGATGAGAGTATGGTGTATATATGTACACGAGGTGGAGCAAGTGATATCATGGTAGTGTTTTGAAATTACAAGTATGTGATCCAGGTTTACATGTGGCAGAGATCACCATGCGATGGTATGTATGAAAATGCCATGGATGTATTGTATGCCTTGTGCAATATATAATATAAAGTTTTTCAAGGGATATTGTTATGCTTAACTAGAAAAAACCATGAATAAGCTGAAGTATGACTTTGGTTTTGGAGGTTTTATCTAATTTGGAATCTTTGTGTGACTCATGTTGATTGCATGAGTTGAAGTATATTTGCAAGGTTGGATAACCCTATCGACAATCTCATTTTGGTTATGAGTGTGGTGTAGAATTACCCATGGTCTAGAAATTTGTCTATTGCATGTCCTTCTAAGTTTCTTTCATAGGTGTTTTAATTGATACCACATGCATATAGAGTTCTAAGTCAAATCTTCACCATAATGCATGTGTGTCTATGAAAATGTATGTGATTGTATGACTCGGATGTTAGAATTAATGTCTCATGTGAGAGGCATGTGACTTATGTAGGGCAAATAAATAATTAATAATTAAGGACTAAATTTTTATTAGGTTAAATAGGAAAAGTTTCTAAAGGTAACTGCTACTTGATGGGAGTAGTGGTTATAAAAAGTGGTTAATACTCACTAACATGAAATAAGGTCCCCTTCCTGACAAAAAAGTGTTCTCTCTCACCCATGGCCATCACGAATGTAGAGAAGCAGAAATAATAGTCTAAGGAAGTGAAATCTTGTTTCTCTCATCTTTCAAGGAAAGCAAAGTACATCAGAGATAAGTCTTTCTATGGAGAAAGGTACCTATTGATCGAGGTCGTACCCGAATCAAATAAACATTAAAATACAGTAACTAGGAAGTGATCCTAGGTCATTTCTCAACGAGCAATGATAAACCAAATGTTCATAATATACTTGCAGTAATAGTAACAATTGGGAGGGGGGTTGTGTTTGTTTTGTGAATTTAAGAACAAGCAGATTGGAATACGAAATTAATAATAGTAAAAACGTGTTGTTTCCTCTGATTCAGAAGTCATTCTCTTATCCTAAGTTATGAGGATTTCACCCATGGCAGTTAACCACTTAATCCAACCCTAATTTAATTTACTAAGCGAAAATCAACTTAGGGTTGTCAATATGTGATTAAGCAACACATACACCAATTAACCCCTTGTTCATTAAGCACGGACGCAATTTAAGCACAGAGGCAATTAATTGAACACGAACCGTGCACAGATTAACAGAACACATGTGGGTTAATTGGTGAAAGGAAAACCGATAGGAGAGCAACATTAAAAATAGATCCTGAAAGAGAATTACGCTTCATCCTCAGAGGGAAACAACACTAGGAATTTAGCCTTCCATAAGTTCAACGAAAACAGAAAACATAAATGAAACTAGAAGTAGAAACGTAAATGAAGCTAAGAAGGAATAAAAACGAAATTGAAATTAGAAGCAAAAAAAATCAAAAATAGCATTCACGTGAATAGTAATATCAAACTTCAAACGTAAAACCCTAAACTCCTGAATAATAGAATAATAGAATAGCCCCCTTACATGAATCCCAAGGCTACTATTTATAAGGGTCACTCAAAGTCACTGGGCCCTATTACATTATTCTGGCCCAAAACGAAATAAACACAGAACAACATAAAATAAAATTGCAATCTCCTAATTAGAAATTAACTAAGGTAAACGTTGCTTTATTTGCCCTCTTTAAGTCCACGATCAAAATCCGGATTAAGCTCAATGCTTCATTAATTCCTGAAATTAGATTAAAAACATCAAATTAGCTTAATGAGCCCAAATAATAAAACTGCCTAATTAATTTGACAATTAAAACTAATCAGTAATTAAAATGGTGCAAAAAGGTTTAAGAAATAGGAGAAAATAATGGCACATTACCTATTATCTGTTTATTTATTGTTTGTGAGAATCATAGGTTTCAAGATCCTGTTGGTTTCCTATAATTGATAATCTAAGAAACCCCTTAAAGATTTTACATGTGGTATCAGAGCATCTGTTATGAAATTTATGATTCTCTAATAATGATTTAATTTATTGCAATTATGCATGAACCCTAATTATGAAATTTAGGGAATTTTTTTCTGCTACAAGTATGAAATCTTATGTTGAAAATGATATAAATTAAGTTAGCTTTCAAATCACAAGTATGAATGCGCAAAATTATATTATTTTGATTGTGTTTAATGAAGAAAAAACTTATGATGTTTGTAAGTAGTGAGTACTTTGAATTGTATATACTAAATTTGGAGAAAGATTTCAAATTTGTATTTTTGTGCAATCTAATTTGATTTGATGATAATGGTGGCTGGTGTTGGTATTTTTTTTTTTCCTTTAACATATAATGTGAGAAAGCCATTACCGTCATTGCAAGTTTCCAATTCCTTGAAAAGCACTGCCTACATGTACGTCATTTGCAGGGGTAAAAGATTCCTTTTCGAATTGCTATTTACAAACCCCATTTTGCTATTCTCAATCCCACCTATTTCTTTTTCGAATACTATTGTTAACTGTGATTAAAGGATTGAAAGTTTATGTTTTGCAATTAAATTAACGTGAATGCTTTTGAAATTATTGGTAGCAGTAAATAAACTACATATTTCTTTGAAAATGTTTGAATGCAAAACACAAATAAATGTGAATATTATTTGATGGCCTGGAATGAGATTAATAAAATGGCTATGAATTGTTAATAACAATAAGTATGTACAGGCCATATATATTTGGTTGGAATTAAATGTATGTTGAATTTGTTAGTCACTAAAGTGGTCAAATTTATAAGGTTATTTAATTCCAAATTAATGATTATTTCAATTACTCATAGAATAATTGATGCTAAACTATATGATTATTGGTTTATGGGTAATTGAAATTCATTGTTATAAGGCATTTATGGATCGCCCAAAGGTTGATTAGTTGTTCTTATAATTAATGAATATAATAGTAGGTGATTTGTGTGTATCATTAGTTTTATTTATATACCCAAAGGAAATAGATAATACTAATTGGTGCATATTTAGTTGCCAAATAATGTTAAGAATTTTTATTAGCATCATCATGTTTGTATGTTGTGTGTTGGTGTATCACCTAAAGGAGAACATTAATATACATTGATTGTTATTTGAATGAATCGTATGTATGACATGTATTTTATGTCTTAAAACATTTATGTGAACTTTATTATGTAATACATGTTTCCAATTCACTAAATTCTCATGTATCATCTGTGCCAATTTTAATGGGCTTAACTTCTCTAACTGAAATGAGTAAGTCCAATTTCACCTCGGTGTTTTAGATATTGATCTTCCTATGTTGGAAGAGAAGTTTGTTACTGTTATTGATGCTAATAGCAATAAAGAGAAAACCCATTATAAAGCTTGGGAAAGATCTAACAGACTTAGCCTAATGTAAATGAGAATGATTGTTGCAAACATCATTAAGATAACTCTCCCAAAAATCGAAAGTGCTAAAAAGTTTATGTGATTAGTGGGAGAACGCTCTCAAAAAGCTGATAAGTTTGTTGCTAGGACATTAATGAGTACATTGGCCACCATGAAATTTGATGGTTCACGTACTGTGTATGAACATGTCATTGAGATGACAAACATTGCAACAAGACTATAGACCTTGGGAATGACTGTGAAAGAGAACTTTCTTGTTCAGTGTATTTTGAACTCATTACCGTCTAAGTATGACCCATTCCAAATGAGCTATAACACCATGAAAGATAAATGAAATGTGCATGAATTACACAGTATGTTAGTTTAGGAAGAAACAAGGCTTAAGAATCAAGGAAGTCACTCAGTCCATTATGTAAGCCACCAAGGGAATCAATAAGTTGGAAAGAAATTTATGAAGAAGAATGATAAAGGCAAAGGTCATTAAAGATCAATGATGACTCTTTCCAAATTCAGAAGAAGGTATCAAAGGGCAATACTTGTCAATTTTGTAGGAAATCAGGACATTTCCAGAAGGATTGCCTAAAGTGTGAGTCTTGGTTTGAAAAGAAGGGTGAACTTAATGCTCGTGTATGTTTTTGAATCAAACTTAACTGAAGTTCCCCATAATACTTGGTGAATTAATTCTGGATGTATGACTCATGTTTCTAACACTATGCAAGGATTCTTTACAATCTAAACCATAAGCCCAAATGAGAAGTTCATCTTCATGGGGAATAAAGTGAAAGCTCCAGTGGAAGCAGTCAAGACTTATTGTTTAAAACTCGACACGGGACATCGTTTAGATTTACTGGAAACTCTTTATGTACCTAGTTTATCTAGGAATTTAGTTTCATTATCTAAACTTGATGTTACTGGATACTCTTTTAATTTTGGTAATGAATGCTTTAGTTTATTTAAGCATAATCATCTCATTGGTACTGGTGTTCTTTGTGATGGTTTATATAAATTGAAATTAGATGGTTTGTATGCCAAAACTATTTTAACTCTGCATCATAATGTTGGCACTAAATGTAGTTTAGTGAATGAACGATCTGCTTTCTTATGGCATAAACGTTTAGGACACATTTCTAGAGAAAGGATGGAAAGATTATTAAAGAATGAAATTCTTCCTTGTCTAGATTTTATGGATCTAAATATTTGTGTTGGTTGTATTAAAGGGAAAACAAGCAAAACATACAAAGAAATGAGCTACAAGAAGCACATAGCTTCTTGAAATTGTGCATACTGATATTTGTGGACCTTTTGATGCTAACTCTTTCGGAAAAGAAAGATACTTTATCACCTTTATTGATCACTATTCACATTACGATTATGTCAACTTACTGCATTAGAAATCTCAGACAGTAGATGCCTGAAAAATTTACTTGAATGAAGTAGAAAGACAATTAGACAGAAAGGCAAAAATTATTAGATCTAATAAAGGTGGTGAGTATTACGGAAGATATGATGAAACTGGGTAACAACCAGGTCCATTTGCTAAGCTTCTTCAAAAACGTGGCATTTGTGCGCTATACACAATGCCTGGTACACCACAACAAAATGGTGTATCAGAAAGGCGTAATAGAACTTTAATGGATATGATTAAGAGTATGTTAATCAATTTAGATTTACCCGTATCTTTGTGGATGTATGCCTTGAAAACTGTCATGTATTTGTTGAACAAGGTTCCTAGTAAGGCAGTTTCAAAGACATCTTTTGAACTGTGGACAAATAGGACACCTAGTATAAGGCACCTACATGTTTGGGGTTGCCAGGCAGAAATAAGGATTTATAATCCACAAGAAAGAAAATTAGATGCAAGAACAATCAGTGCATATTTCATTGGTTATCCAGAAAAGTCAAAGAGGTATATGTTTTATCGTCCTAATCATAGTATGAGAATTGTCGAAACTGGAAATTCAAGGTTCATTGAAAATGGTGAAATCAGTGGGAGTATAGTTCCACGAGAAGTGGAAATTAAAGAAGTTAGAGTGCAAGTCCCTTTAGCTTGTGCCTCTAGTAGTAAGGTGATTGCTCCTTCAGTTATTGTTACAAACAATAATGAAGAAGCACAACACAATAATGAGCCCATGATACATAATGAACCCATTGTGGAAGAACCGCATGAAATAGCATTAAGGAGGTCTCAAAGAGAAAGAAGACCATCTATTTTGAATGACTATGTGGTATACCTATATGAAACAGAAGCAGACTTAAGCATTAATGATAATGATCCAGTTTCGTTTGCACAAGCTGTAAGCTATGATAATTCTTAGAAGTGGTTAAATGCCATGAAAGAAGAGATAAACTCCATGGAACATAATGGTGTTTGGGACCTTGTAAAATTACCAAAAGGTTGTAAGTGGGTCTTCAAGACTAAACGTGACTCTCATGGCAACCTTGAACGTTACAAGGCTAGACTTGTTGCTAAAGGATTTACTCAGAAAAATGGCATTGATTATAAAGAGACGTTTTCACCGGTCTCACAAAAGGATTCTTTCAAGATTATCATGGCATTAGTAGCCCATTATGACTTGGAGCCACATCAGATGGATAAGAAAACTGTCTTTCTTAATGGAGATTTAGAGGAGAATATTTATATGGACCAACCAATGGGGTTCTCAATTGAGGGAAAAGAACACAAGGTGTGCAAACTAAAGAAATCAATATACAATTTTAAAGCAAACTTCCCGCCAATGGTATTTGAGGTTTAATGATACCATTGTTTCCTTTAGATTTAAGGAAAATACTGTTGATCGATGTATGTATCTGAAGGTCAGTGGGAGTAAGGTTATTTTCTAATTCTGTATATTGATAATATCTTGCTTGCAACTAACTATCTTGGTCTTCTTCATGAGACTAAGAAATTTCTCTCTAGAAACTTTGAAGTGAAAGATATGGGTGAGGTAAACTATGTGATAGGGATAAAAATATTTCGTAATAGATCACAATGATTGTTAGGCTTACCTCAAAAAGAATATATCAATAAAGTACTAAAGAGATTCAAGATGGAAAGGTGTTTAACATCACCTGTTCTAATTTAGAAAGGAGACAAATTTAGTCTCGCACAATGTCCTAGAAATGATATGGAACGAAAACAAATGGAAGAAATTTTGTATGCATTAGTTGTTGTTGCATTTGAAAGCTGAATCTGCAGTATGTTTTGAGGCTACAATTCAAGCTAATTGGCTGCGAAACTTTATTTCAGAGCTTGAAATTGTTGACAGTTTTGCTAGGCCGCTGAAAATGTATTTGTAGAAGCAAGCTTCATTGCTTCATGATGATGAATCAAGATTGATTCAAGGTGTTTTGATGATAACAAAGATGATGACAAAAAGCCCAAGAGAATGATTTCAAGATTGAGTCAAGAACAATTCAAGAATAAAGAGAAAGATTCAAGCGAAAGTTTCTTCAAGAAGATTCAAGATTCAAGATTCAAGAATAATCAAGATCAAGATTCAAGACTCAAAGATTCAAGAATCAAGAGAAGACTTAATCAAGATAAGTATTAAAAAGTTTTTCAAAACATTGAATAGCACAAGAAGTTTTCACAAAATCATTACCAAAGAGTTTTACTCTCTGGTAATCGATTACCATATTATAGTAATTGATTACCAGTGGTTTTAAAACGTTAAGATTTTCAAAATTCAAAATGAAGAGTCACATCTGTTGATGTGTAATCGATTACACTTTTATGGTAATCGATTACCAGTGACTGTTTTCGAAAAATTCATTTCCAAAAGTCACATTTCTTCAAGTGACTTGTTTCTGAAGATTCTTTCAAAAGTCATATCTTTTTAAGTGATTAGTTTTAAAGGAATTGTCAAGAGTTACAAGTTTTGAATTGAGTCATCAAGAAACTATAAATATGTGACCTTGGCATGAAACAAAAATTCATTGATTCATATCAATCATCTCTTTCAATCATTCTATCTTTCAATCTATCTTTCAACATCTTCTTTCATTTCTTTTAGAAATTTCTGTTTCATCTTCTCTTCATCTTTCTAAAAGTTTTTGTTCAAAACTTTCTCTTCCAAGAAAAGTTCTTTGTTCAAAAACTTGTGTTATTCATCTTTTTCATTCCCTTCTCCCTTTGCCAAAAAGAATTCGCCAAGGACTAATCGCCTGAATTCTTTTTGTGTCTCTCTTCTCCCTTTTCCAAAAGAACAAAGGACTAACCACCTGAATTTTTTTGTGTCTCCCTTCTCCCTTGTCAAAGAATTCAAAACGACACTGTCTGAAAATTCTTTTGATTCTTCCCTTTCCTTAAAACAAAAGATTTCAAAGGACTAACCGCCTGAGAATTCTTTTGTTTCCCCTTCACAAAGTTTCGAAGGACTAACCGCCTGAGAACTTTGTCTTAACACATTGGAGGGTACATCCTTTGTAATACAAGTAGAGGGTACATCTACTTGGGTTGTTGTGACTGAGAACAAGAGATGGTACATCTCTTGTGGATCAGTTCTAGTGGAGGGTACATCCACTAGATTGTTCAAAGAGAACAAGGGAGGGTACATCCCTTGTGGATCTTTGCTTGTAAAAGGATTTTTACAAGGTTGAAAAGAAATCTCAAGGACCGCAGGTCGCTTGGGAACTGGATGTAGGCATGAGTTGTTGCCAAACCAGTATAAAACTCTTGTGTTTGTCTTCTTCTTCCTTACACTTTTTAATTTCTGCTGTGCACTTTAATTATTGCTTTTACTTTTGGTAACATTAAGAAGGATAGATTTTTAATTAGTAAATGTTCGTTAATAATTAATTCAACCCCCCCTTCTTAATTATTCCGAGGCCACTTGATCCAACACTATTGTGATAACTCTGCAGCAGTATTTTGTAAGAACGACAAGTATTTTAAGGGTGCTAAGCATGTGGAATTGAAGTACTTTGTCATGAAGTAAGAAGTTCATAAACAAAGAGTATCAACTGAACATATTAGCACAAACCTTATGATAGATGACCCTTTGAATAAGGGATTATCGCCCAAGACATTATAGAACATGTTGAAAGTATGAACATTATTGTTATTGATGATCATTAAGTGTAATTTATCTTATGCATTTTAGTGACAATTTGAGCTCAATTATGATATGTTTTTAATTAACTGTTCTCTATTTTTCCATGCATGTTTGTGTTAGAGTAAAGTTAACAGGTTTTGTCTTGAATGAAGACATTATGTTGGACCAATTATCTACTCCTAATTAATGGTCATATTAAGGATAAGACTAATTTGTAGTACATGGAAGAGGCTATGTCGATTAGGTGATGTACAATCGCCATGACTCGAATTGGTTCCTATCCTTAATCATGAAATTATGATGTACCCAATGTATAGAACAATTTAGTCATTTTTAATGCGCATTATGTTAGTTAATCTATTTATTTATTTTGTCCATAATATTTTATTAATGTCACATGAGCTAAGTGGGAGAATGTTAGAATTAATATCTCATGTGAGAGACGTGTGACTTATGTAGGAACAAATAAATAAATAATTAATAATTAAGGACTAAATTGTAATTGGGTTAAATAGGAGAAGTTTCTAAAATGTAACTGCTACTTGATGGGAGTAGTGGTTATAAAAGGGGGTTAATACCCTCCAACGTGAAATAAGGTCCCCTTCCTGACAGAAAAGTGTTCTCTCTCACCCATAGTCATCACGAACGTAGAGAAACAAAAAGAATAGTCTAAGGAAGTGAGATCTTGTTTCTCTCCTCTTTCAAGGAAAGCAAAGTACATTGGAGATAAGTGTTCCTATGGAGAAAGATACGTATTATCTGTTTATTTATTGTTTGTGATAATCATAGGTTTCAAGATCCTGTTGATTTCCTATAATTGATAATCTAGGAAACCCCTTAAAGATTTTACATAGGATACAAATGGTTTGACATGTAAAATTATGTATGTGTTTAATTGCTCTCAACCTCTATCATGTTATATGTGATGAGATATCTGTTGAACCTTGTGGCCTCAATAATCTTAAGAGGGATAGGCTTAGAATGCAGAAGAAGCAACAACAATCAATTTAATAATGTTCTATAAACATGCAAGGCAAAATTGATTGCATTAACATAAATGAGATAAGGGAAGAGAGAATGCAAACACAGTTTTATACTGGTTCGGCCACAACCCGTGCCTACGTCCAGTACTCAAGCAACCCACTTGAGATTTCCACTATCTTTGTAAAATCCATTACAAAGTCTGAACCACACAGGGACAACCCATCCCTTGTGTTCAGGAATCCTTTACAACAAGAGACTCACAGTCTCTTAACCAATCTCATTGAATAAGAAGAATGGAAGAAGAATTCTCTCTTCAAGAGAAGAATATTACAATGAAGATCATGTAAGAATCCTTATAGATTTTGCAAGTGTTTGATCAAGGATTTCTTGAGAGAGCATTTGACAATGAAGTTCTTTTGGAATCTCTCTCATGGTCTTTTGAGAGGATAAGACATTTTTGCCAAGCAAAACTCTTTGCATAAAATTCGTGCCCAAGTCACCTATTTATAGGCCTTTGATGGCCATTCACAAATCTAATGAAAAAATGTGACTGTTGGCGATATTCCTTGAAAATCCTCTCTGGTAATCGATTACAGAATTAGTGTAATCGATTACACAGTTGTTTTTCTTGAACAGTTGTGACCCTTCATTTAAAATTTGAATTCCCAACGTTCAGAGTCTCTGGTAATCGATTACATATGATCTGTAATCGATTACACACTTTCAAACCATTGGTAATTGATTACATGTATTGGTAATCGATTACATGTGCCTTGAATGACTTGAAACCTTTCATTGTGAGGCAAGGCTTGATCTTGAAGAAATCTTGAATCAAGGCTTTGTTTGTTGAAACAATCTTGTATTAATCTTGAAGCAAAATGAACCTTGTTTAATTCTTCTTTTGACATCATCAAAATCATGTATACATACATTCACAATATCTCACTCTCTTACCTATTTGTGTTGTTTATGTTAGGGTTGATTGTCAATGTAGGTGAGATTCAACACTATGGTGAGGTGTAATTTTTTTTCATTTTTAGTTTTTTTGACATCATTGTTGACATGACATTGACAATGTATTCTTTTTGCTAATATGGTAACAACGTGACATTATGTTGATTTGACATGTAATCACATTATCTTTTGTTAATGCAATGCACAATGATGTTAGCATGATGTCATGATGATATCATTGCCAATATTTATTTGTAATAATGATTAGCCCATGTTTGAAAATCGAATTGGACAAGTTGGTTCAATCTGGAACGATTTGGTAATCGATTCGACCACTCAGAAAAATCAAAACATTTGAATGAATTGATCACAAATTATTATAAGATTTTACGATTTCTTATTCCCTTAAGGAAGAGACAAATAATTGTAGGAAAAATAAAATATCTACCATGACAACAAAATCTTTTAATATTATTTGAGAATAAAAATGATTGCTGAATCGGTAAAAAAAAGTCAAACTAATTCAAAATAGATCCTTTGACGAAACTAAACAAAAAAATCATACAAAAAATGAAACAAAATGTCAATCTATTGGACCATTTTCATATTTAAGCCTATGCATTTTTATTTTTTTTTAGTTATTATTAAAATAATCTTGTATTATTTAAATTAATATTTGTAAAAATATCATTTATTTTACTTTAGATTAGAAGGACAAGATAGAGTTCCAAAATGACGTCGCTTGATCCAGCATGGCACGATTCTATTGGCCAGTACACGTATATTTCCGAACTCAATTTGCACAAACATTTGATGAACGAGAAGAAAAGTGTATAAAAATCAACATCTATTACATTAGAATTCAGATCCAAACGAAACGCAGGAGAGACAGACAGAGAAGAGAATGGACGCTATTGATTCTGTGTTCGATCCGCTCAGGGAATTCGCCAAGGACAGCGTCAGGCTCGTCAAGCGATGCCACAAGCCCGATCGCAAAGGTGCAACCTTAATCCTAACACTCCTTTTCTTCCATTTCGCTTTACTGCTGATCTTAATTTTTCGGATGCCTTTGGTATTTTAGAATTCTCCAAGGTTGCTGTGCGTACCGCGATCGGTTTCGTTGTGATGGGATTCGTGGGTTTTTTCGTTAAGCTCATCTTCATTCCAATTAACAACATCATCGTCGGATCTGGTTAGGTAAACTTATATTCTTTCGCAAAATTTATGTTTTTTAGTCGTTTTATCTATTCCCCTTCTTGCCTACTTGGATCTATGTTTAGTTGGAGATCGTGATCTGAATTTGTTTTTTCTTTTGTAATTTTTTAATTCTTCTAATTGGATGGCTTATTTGGTTACTAAGAAGTATTGTTTCAGTTGTTGGCTGTGGTATCTTAGAACAATTTGTTTGATATGAATAAGGAATTTAGGTTAGAAATTGGAAAAAATAAATAGAATTGGGTGCTCTGTTTCGTTACATTTATGATGCGTCAGGCATAATGGATTGGCTTGTTTGAGATTAAAAATAAATTCTGCTTGTCTGCTTATTGTACAAATTATGATCAACTTCTTTTTTGGCTGCTTTTTTGTCATCGTCACATTGCATGATGAAAAACGATTGTAGATTCTCTGCTTAACTTTCTTCTTTCTAGGAATCAGAACGCAGTATGGTTCATATGCCAGTAAACTTCATTATCTCCTTATTGATTTATCTGTTGGTCTATACTCTATACTGCTACTGCATAGTGAATGTAATTGATAAAATGGGGAGGGACAGTATGAAAAATTGAGAGAACGCATTTATTACATTGAAAATAAAAATATCATATTTTAATACTTTTTAAGATAAGAGTTCAACTACGAGTATTTTAGGGACATTAAAAAAAAATATAGTATTATATAAAAAAAAATTAAATCCATTTAATGGACACTTACTTTTTAAAATAAAAAAAATAATATGATATTTATAATACTATTTCATTATTGTCCTTAAAATACTTGGTAGTTGGACTCTTATTTTAAAAAATATTAAAATATGATATTTTTATTGTCAATGTAATAAATGCGTTTTTTTTAATTTTTTAATTTGACTTTTTATTTTGTTTTTTTTATCTGACCAACAATGTTGACACGAGTGTAGTGGTTTGTATTCAATTTGTTTAGGATTTGAATCCTAGTTCACCATTACCTATGGAGTAAATCTTATTTTTAAGAAAGTATGTTTAATGTTAATTAATACTCCATCCGCATCTGTCATATTATAATTGTCATTTTTGGTTATTTTACCTACATCAAGAAAAAATAATAAATGAATGAAAGATGATAATAATTTTATAAAATTAGTCTTATGGTCATCAATTCGTTTTTAGTTTGTTTAGTCCATATCATTAATATTATTAATATTATTATAAGGTATATAAGTGAAAAAAAATAATTAATATTATATTAAAAAGTTAAAACGATAATTATATTGGGATAATTTTCTTTTACAAAGATGATTATTATTATTATGGGACGGAGGAAATATTTGTGAGGGAAATATGTTAAAAAAAAAAATACTTGTGAGTGAAGTAACTGTAAAAAATATAGTAAATAATACAGATTTGTTTAAATTTGTCTTTAAATTATAATTTTCCTACGGATTTTCTGCAAAATATTAAATGGACTTAATATTTTTAATTATATATATATATACAATTATATTAAAATATTAAATTCATTTAGTTATACCTTATCATTACTTATTCCCTGGATATTTTACACACTATCATATTTTCAGAAATATTTTTCTGCAAAATATTTTTAAAAATGGAAATTTTAATAAATAAATTTGTAAGAAAATTCATAGATACTTCTATGAATTTTCTTGTAATTTTTATTCTTAAAATATAAATAATTTTATAAGAAAATTTATAAAAAAAATTATGTATAAAAACATTCCTGCAAATTTTGAAAATAAAATAAAATTTTTGTGAGCATATAAATCTAGAGACAAAATTTGCAGGACAATTGGCAACAAGCGTAAAAGTTTCCTACATAATTATTTTCTAACGTATTTAAATATGCAGGAAAAATATATAATAGATAATTGTGGTAAATATTGCAGAAGTTGTTGAAAAAGGTTTACATCTTATTGATAATTCTTTGGTCATTTATCGTGCATTGTTTATTAAGTATGATATAAGATGCGGAATATTTACTTCACTTTGTTAAATACCAATTAATGAGCGTTCATACGTGGGGGACATCTAAGATAATTTGTGTTTGGTTTTTTATGTGTACAAAATGTTTCTGGGTTATCTATCGTAAATGAAATTATCGTAAACGAAATTAATCTCCGAATAAATGAATTGAAAAATATTTGTGATCTTTAACATTAGATAACAAAAAAATACCAATGACTAATTATTTTCTTTCCAAAAAATCAATTAATTATTTTTAATAAAATCTCTTATTTCAATCAATTTTTTCTATTTAAAAAACTACTTGAACTTATGTGGAGTTTATTTAAGCTAATAAAATAATTTATGACTTTTATAAGCTTTTTCCATTTTATTTCAATAAACTTTTGGGCGTAATAGTTTATGAAATTAATTTTAATTTATTTATTTTATAGTCAATTTTATCACGCCCAAATTTGACTACCACTTAATTGAAATAAGATATACCAGTTGTAATTTGTAATTGGGCGTAGTATAACATACCTTCTCCTGATAATTAAAAACTTATGTCCCCAAAACTTATTGAATATTTAATTCAGTTGTATATTCAAACAAGCCAAATTATTATATGTTGATTTGTATGTTGGTCTATACTGCTACTGCATAGTGAATGTAATTGATAAAATGGAGGGACAGTATGAAACATTGAGAGAGACAAAAAAACCCAATTTATATCCCAATTCCCAAGTCTCACTTAGTCTTATCATAGGTATACTAAAGCTGTGTACAATTTTTTTTTTCCTTCAAGAAATTAATTTTGATAAGTACTCAAGTCAGTCAAGTGTACTTAACGGTTACTAATATCCCGTATGTATCGTGTACTTGTTCGTCTAGGGACGGTGGTATGTGTTGACTAATGCATATCAATGGTGTATTCCTGGCCATAATTGTCTGGTTCTTGGACTGTGGTATGTGTTGACTATGTTCTACGTTGCCTTTGCTTATTTGGAATGGGATTGTTTTTGATGTAGATTGTTGAATTTGTTTAAAGTGTCAATAAATTAATGAGTTAATTGACCGCATTATAAAGTGACTTCTTTAGGGTATAGTCTACTGCAGCAATTTTTTAAATAAACATATTTGACAATGAGGTGCTGTGATTTATCAAGGGACAACCTGAAGATGTAATCAGTCTGTATGCATATTTCATGTTCTAACATCTCAGGGAGAAGTTACTGCATGGGTACATGAATGAGAGATGATCCTTGATTATTTGTTAGTAGCCTATCTTTGCTACCTTTTCCCAACGGAACCAACCTATTTCTATGATGAGAACTTTTATGTTTTTGGAATATCTACACTCTTTGAAAGCTTTTATAGATAATCTAGTTTTTATTATCGATTTAATGTTGTTTTTCTTTTGTCTGTTTTGAGATGTTGGCCGTTTTGTTGGTGAAACTGCGTCTTTAGCTAAGTGTGCAAAATGAATGATAAATGATCCTTGGTTATTTCTGCAGGATGAGGGGAATCGCAATCGCCTCAGGAATTCAAGTTATCAAACAAAATGAGAGGCAGAAAGAGTTCCAACTTCAAATAGATAGCTCAATGAAATTAATTGTAGTTCTGCTGTATTTCATTTTTGGTTTACCTTTGTATCTTCGGAAGCATTACAATTTTATTTGAAATGTAAAATTTTGTTTTTCCATGTGCTGGACCTTTAGACACATTGTTTTGATTCAGGAAAAGAATGAAAAATATCTATAGTTAGCCAATATCCCTTTCTCTCCATAATTAAGAACCAAAGCTGCCACACCACACCATAGTCACCTTGCATTCACCTTCTTAATACCCTCATTTGACCTTGCTAAAAGCTTACCATTAGAGAGAACCTTTATCCATAAAACCCCTACTCCTCTAACAGTTATGCCTCCATTTTCGACTAAGCTTCTGTCGCAATTTCTCACATCCAACTATAACTTGTCACAAAACTATAGTACGACCACCATAATTTGCCCGAGCTCTTGTAAATCGTCCACACCATCACCACATTGTTCTATTTAGTATTCATAGAACCTTTATCCCGCATAAACAACCGCACAGTTCCCCCTTATGTTGTGCCGAAATCCATAACCACCATGAAACTCCTGAAAATGTACTTTTGATGTAATAGGTAAATCACACATTTACGCATTCTTTTAAATTGGTGTGGTTGGGTGATGATTGGATGATTCAGAAGTGCGGGTTTCACTCTGATTTACCGAAAATAAAATGAATCATTCAGACTTTCACTTAACGATTCTAATTTAAGTGAACGTATAATTTTTTTTATTGTAGGAAATCTAAATCTAAAGCTCCCACGTGTTAACCGATAGAATTTGGGTCTGATTCGTGTCAAAGGACTTTCATCATTAGTTTGTAAATACCACTGTAAAATTTCACTACTAAGACTTAAACTTGTGTTATATTCAGAGATTTTAAGATGAAATAACTTCCCTTTCTCGTGACAACTATATGATTCAAATACAAGGCGATGAAGGTATTTTTTTTTTCTTTCAAATTTACTCGTGCCAATTGAATAAAACAAAAACGAATATAACTTGTTTTAATATTTGATATACAATAAATAACCAAGGTAAAGGACACCGACAAGTCAAGTTCGGGACATGACTACTACACTATCAAGAATCCAAATGGAAGACAACCACATGCATAATATATTTTTGATCCTTATAAACATAAATTTATGGAAGTTATTAATGAAAAAAAATACTAAAAGCACTAAAATTAAAAAAAAACTTATAAAGATCAAAATTAAAAAAATAAACTTATAAGGACCAAAAATAAAAATAAAAATATTATCTCATAATATTTAAGTCTTAATAATTTTCCAAAAGTCTAACACATTTTAAGGAAGAAAGTTTTTAAATAACAAAACAATAAAAACAGATTGTTTCAACCCAATCTTTATTTTTTTATTTTCTTAAATAAGTAATGAAAGAAAATCATTAGAGCATGCAAATATCATAAATTTACAATAGAAAAACTAGAAAGATAAAGAAGAAAAAGAAAGAGAAAAAAAAAGCTCGAAATCATCATGATTCATGGGCATCCCCTTAAAGGCTTTGTATTCTCTGCCTACCCCATACGTAACCATCACGTTAATTAGGCTTGGTACGAATGTTTGTAGTGCATTCCCTTTCCCTGCAGGCCCAAAAACAAAACATATTTTATGTATTAAAGCGGTTGAACATTGAGAAAAACGAGTTGAGCCTCAGTCATCAAGAATGGAATGTAAGATCAGCCAAAACGTCCTTGATGGTCATGGTCATCGATGACTTCTTCTTCCCACTTGACACACTTATAATACTCACAAAAGGCTTCTTCCTCCTCTTTCTGTTTCTGAACCACACCACACCCTTCAAAACGCATAATCTCCAAGCAGGGACTCTGAAGAAGCAATTTAACTCCATTTCCATTCCCATAACAACTTCCCCTGCCCAAGGACGTTCTTCTTCATTTAGTGACACACATCGTGCAGCAAAGCTTAACAAGCGAGTGACGCTACCAACCATGTAATTCGGTGGCAGTGGCATTCTCGTGTCACAAAATTCTTTCAACTCATCACTCGTCTTCACCCGCTCCACAATTGAAGCCGGCGTTTTGCACACATCAATGGCTTTTCTACCACTTATGATCTCCAACAGCACAACCCCAAAGCTGAAAATGTCGTTTTTGGTGCTAAGTTTATCTGGGGTGGTGTAACATGGGTCTATGTACCCTATTGTCCCTGCGGGAGCAGGACCCGGTTCACTCAATCCTCCTTTCACCGCGAGTCCAAAATCTGCCAACTTAGCATTCCAATGTGAATCAAACAAGATGTTAGAGGACTTGATGTCTCTGTGAATCACTACAGCTTCGTGAAGAAACTGAACTGCACGAGCAATTTGCATGGCGATTTCAACGCGTTTTGGCCACGTGGTTTTATTAGCATGGCCATGGAGCAAGTCATGGAGGGAACCATTGGGCATGAGTTCCATCACGATGAGCTTCTTGTGATCATTATAGCTACTCGTCCCCAGAAGATTAACCACATGAGGACTTTCGCGTAGAGAAGATAGAACTCGGATTTCGTTTTCGAGCTTGGAGTTGTCGTGGAGTGATTCAAGGCCTTCAGATGGCTTCTTCACAGCAACCTGCAATCTGTCGTTGAAAAGAACGCCTTTGTAGACCATGCCATGGCTTCCTTTGCCTATGATTCTTCTAGGGTTGAAGTTTTCCGTTGCTTTTACAACCTCTTCATAATCAAACTCCATCTCTTCCATTCTTAATTACTTATCACTCTTTCTTCTTTAGCATTTGGGGATATATATCAACGGAGTGCATGTCGAATACTTACGACAAATTTATATCTTTTATTTTACAAGAAATAAAGAGATACCAAAAGAAGAGAAATTAAAGAAATAAGGAATAAGATTGTTAGATGAATATATAAATAAATAATGTAACCATTTTTTTTATATTAATTTGTAGTAAGATGAGGCCGTGAGTTTCAATATCTAGATGCACATTAGCTTAGCTTTTTGTAGTACCCAGAGAATAAAGGTGCTTTGGAGACCTAAGAAAGAATTAAAACTAATATAGATTATTGAGAAAAGGAAAAGTTAAATGAAAAGCAAAAGAAAAGAAAGTGTCCTGTGAGTGTCCTCTATACCAAAGGGACAGGATTCTGACGAGGGATGCCATGCCCATTAGCTGGTTATTGGGACCCCTGTCTCAGTTCTTTGCCTTCTTTTGTTTCAACTTTTTTTAAAAAAAATTCCTCTCCCATCCTCTATTCTCATCTCATCAAATTAATTATACTGGTGTGATTACATCATATTATATTATGATTGCTATATTTCTCTACACAGGTCTTTTTATTTATCATAGGAATAAACTTATAAACACATAATATATAATTATCTTACAAATCAGTTACAATCCTTATATATATCCCAAAGACAAACCTTAACTTCTCAATCACGTACTAATATAAAGTTAAGATAAGCGAGGCATCTGAGGAGAGATTTGGAATGTGTGAAACAAAAGAGACTATGCAAAACTCGTTTGTTTATGTAAGATTCATTTATTGTTATCTACACAAGTAATTTTTAAGGTGTAAGGTAAGATCAAAAGAGGAGAAGCAATGATATATGATTCACGTACGCCACGGTACCTTTGCGTTCTTCCTGAGAAGTTTACCTCATAATAGCCTAATCAGACGATAGTCGTTTCGTTTCTACTGAATCCAAACTTTTCAGTCCCTAGTGAATTCCATCTTACTTTTATGAGTGCATGTTTAAGATTAATCTGCCTTGCTAGAGCTATTATGTTCATTTTTAATTATTAATGAAATCAATCATTCTGATTAATTATATTAGTTTAATGCTTAGTTAACATATTTTTAAGATAATAATTGTTTATTTTATTAAAATAATTAAAATTATTTGTAAGGTAGTTGCAGGTCTCCAAAGATCATATATTAATATTTTTATTTCAATATTCAGATAGCATGTTTTAAAACTAGTCATTTGGACACTATCATAATTAGCATGTCCTCTCAGCAGTTGCTTTATTAAGAATCTCAAAATTTAATCTTCTCCCTAAGAATACAGGTCATTTATTGAACCACCCAATGTCCTTCTTAGTAAATTAAATATTATAGTATCACCTATGGACTAAAAATACTCTAATGGAGAGTGAGATGACATTTATTAAAATAAAAGCAAACAATCTATTGCATTATGTGATTTTTTCAATGAACCAAAAAAAGGGTATGTCAACAGATCAGTTAAAGTATTAAACTGTGCGTGACATATTGTGCCTGGTCCAATTTAATTGTGTGCTTCTTCTTGAGCAATGTTCAAGTGAAGCGTGCGGGCTTAGGCCCAATGATTAGATCCATATTTTTTTCAATTGCGGGACTGAGCTAGCATAGCCCATAACACAAAGTTATCCACCAGATTATTAGATTACATCATCAGAACTTGTTCCTTCCAAATCTTACTTCGTAGTTCTTAATTATGAACTTGTTGCTACATTATTATTGTTAAAAAAAAAAAATCACACAGTTGAATGTAGCTTCCCGATATTCTGGTAAGAGTCTTTAAAAAGGTATTCTTAGGATCCATATATCTTTTTAAAATTTACTGTATCTGTATGTGTTACCTTGATGCTGCTCAACTGTTAAGGACTCTTTGCCTTTGACTCGAAACATGTCACACCTTTGAAAATGACCATTGTCCTGTTTTTCAGGAAGAAACAAAAATTTGTAAATCATTACCATCCTGAATCTTACTCACTATGTGTTGGTTTCCACTTTCGAAATAAGTAGAATATCGTCATGATTTACTGAGAATGTTATTCCTCTCTATATAAGGGGTTGTTATTTCGTGTTTTTTCTCTCTCCCTGGAATATCCAACCCAGGCACCCACAATTTCCTTCCAGCATCCTTTATTTTTTTTTTTAATTCCTTTCGTGAAGAAATGGGCGTATTGATGAAAAATTAATTTCACGTAGTGAATTGGGCTAGCAGACTTCGGTCCAAAGTGATCTGGGCTATGTTCAAAGCCTGTGTACAAGGCTGTTGCTACGCGCACCCAGTATAATCGCTGGTACACCCAGCAAACCAGCACAATTCCTGTTTTACTCTTCCATAAAACAGATACGGATGGGACAATCCTTAAGCCTCATACGGATTGGCAATCGAACATGTGACTTTCGTGTTATTAGCACGATGCTCTAACCAACTAAGCTAATAGGTCAATTATGTTATAAAATAGTTAATGTTGCTATATATAACACTAAAATTTCTAATGTATATTTAATGCACATGTAAATTTAGATAATAAAATTGTTTTAAAAATATTATTTCGATAATGTGTTTCAGATGCTTTCAAGATCAATTATTATTTCCACAAATCAATACGATATTTTTTAGCATACTTTATTCTTACTCACACGCTTTCCTAGGAAACTTTCTTGAATATCACTAATGTCATAATTGCTCAAAGCAAAACACACTTAATTGTAGAGTTCTTAGGTGATAGGTTACCAAAAAGTATATGTGTCTTATGATATATGTAATATCAATTAATTTCTTCAAGTCATCCTTAACGGTACAATATCATAGTTGTTCATCATTTAAATCTCTCTCATTTCAGTGTGATTCATTAGGGATATTACAATGTAAATTAAGATTCAAAATTTGATCAAACTGATTATAACATTTAAATGAACCATTTTGAATACATTTTTTAGGAGAGGAGTGTTAGTAACACCCTCTTTTTAATTAATTAAAATTTATTGAAGACTACAAAATCAGATAAGAAAATCATTAAATGTGATATGAAACCCATAAAAATTTGTCATTTTCAATAAAGTTAAACCAATCAAAGAGAGTGCATGCAAAAAAGTGTGTCATATAATGTGTTCTTAACCTTTTTTTTATAATATACATTTTATTTCAATTAAAATTGTTATTTCAGATTTAAAGAAACATCAAATTAATTTTTTTTTTATTTTACTATTTAGAATATTTGATTATTCTATAAATGCTCAACATATTTGTCAATAAAAAAATATTTTTTCTTTTAAAAAATACAAGGGAGGGATGCAAGTATCTTCACATAGAGACAGCGTAAGAAGGTCGTTTAAATTTTTCAAGTGAGTAGGTCCAATGCAAAAGTCTACGCAGCAAATCTGAAATGGGCCTCACGAAAATCCCCGTTCAACGTGGATAACGAGTTAGCTGTAGATAAAACATACTAAATACTAAATAAACAAATGGCAAGCAACATAGAAAGCTCTGCAAAGCAAAGCTGACGTTGCCCAAAACTTACCTTTATCTCCGTCCGCTATACCATTCCATTCCAAGTACAGGGGATTCAAACTATGAGAACTGAAAAGTTTTGCAAATTTTGCAGCTTTCCATTTTTTTTTATTTGACCCTTTGTTTCCTTGGATCCATGCACATTTTCTTCACATTAGATTATTGCTTAGTTTGCCCCGCTTAACACTCTTATTAAAATTATGATCAAAATATATTAACATTGTTCTTCTTTTTTTATATAATTTTTCAATTTAATTCTTTCATTAACATTTTAAGAATATTTAATAATACTTTCCTTTGTCTAATAATGAAGTAGATGTCTATTCTTGACCAGTGTATTTTAATTATATTATATTTTACCTATTACATCTATATTTTTAAAGACAAAAGTATTTAGATCAATTAATTGAATAAAACATGTGACTTGTTAAGATTACAGATAAAAAAAAAAGACATTAGAAGCATATAGATTAGTTTATTTTACTTTTGAAATATGTTCATTTCTCAAATTTTAGTTAATTTTAAAAATTAACAATTACTTATTGCTCTCTCCGTTTTAGAATATATGATGTTGTAGAGAGAAAAATTTATTTTAAAATATATCTCATTTTACAAAATCAATGTTACATTAAATATTTTTTTTAAAAAAATATCCTTAATAAATAGTTAATAAAAGTATTACATAGGAAGAATAACTAGGAACAAATGCAGTATAAAAGTGAATTTGTTTGATTTTTTAATTAAATATCCTTGCATGGTTATATTTGGCAAAGAAAAGCTTGATTAAGGCAAAGATCGCATTTAAAAAAGGAAAGCAAGTGGGAACAGAAAGAAATAAAGATTGGCACTGAAATACCATTGATAGGACATGGTAAACTTAATTTTAGCAGAGGGGCACAGATTTAAATAACACGTAAACCACTAATTTATGATCCTGATTCAAATACAGCGTAAGTGGGGCTGAAATTTCTCTGACAATCCTGTGACACATCATTTTGAAACGTGACGTAATATATTATAGCAATTTTCAATTTTTAGCAGATTTTTGTATTAGTCAGAACTTGTATCAGTTGTATAATACTGTAATACGTGCAACAAAATTAGTGAGGATAAATTTTTAAAAAATAATAGAGGAAAAATGGAGAAGTCTCTGTCAAGAATCCTTTTTTTATAGGAAGAACCAAACAAAGAGGGTGTGATGTATAAGAACAATAATTCTCACTGTGACTGTCCTCGCATAGCAGCAGGCACTACAGTGAAATTAATAGAGCTCAATTTTAGTTATTTACGAACATACCCATCGATGTTAACTGCACAAGTTTGTGATATCATCACCATAGTGAATTAGGGATTGGTTTATTATTTATGCATTAATTGTGATCTGAGTGATAATGGCAATTGATTTGTTGAATTTAATATTGTGAAGAGGTTAGAGATAAAGATGAAGGTCGGGCTTCTGTGGTTAGTAGATTTAATTATATCTGATGATTATCTGTACAAACGGAAATAGTATAATAAAGCAAGGGGGTCCAGATTGGATTGATGGCTGGCTAGTAATTTTCTTTGTTTTTTTTTTTTAAGTTGTGGTTGATTAGTTTTTTGAATTTTTTTTAGTAGGAAATTTGTAAATTTTATACGAGAATAATACTTGCTGGAAATATAAAGAAAGTAAAAGTGATAGGGGCATGCATCAAGTCCTCTTTCCAAGTCTGGTCACCATAGTTGTGACAGGACAAAATTGTACACTTCATAAAAAAACAACTCAAAGTGATAGAGAAACCCTTTTCTGTAATTTAAAAACTAAAAACAGTACAACTTATTTCTCCAGCTGGAAAACATTATAAAGTTTTAAACTCAACCAATGAGAAAAGATTGCTCTTAAATTTTATTAGGGGAAGCTGAATGTTTGCTTTGTCAAAAAGTGTTAGGTTTGTTTTGGTTAATTTTCTTTTTCATTCTTTTATTTTTCTGGAGATGGAGGAGTGAATGGAGTACTTACATAATAGGGTTGGCATATAAACATTGGAATTATACATGAGAGGCGAAATCTAAAATGTGCTAGCCAGAAAACTTTATACTATTTTCAAGACAAGTGCCAAAAAAAAAAATGAGAAAAACTTACGTACTATTATGTTTCTCCACCCTCCGTGCATTAACTCATACCAGGATTATACATTATAGGATAAATTAGTTCCTCTCTCTCAAAAAAGGTTAAATTAATTTATTTTCCTTTAATTTATTTTTTAAGTCGATTTGATCCTTTATTTTTTTTATAATTTAATTTGATTTTCTAATTTTTAATATCGATTTAATTTAGTTCTATACTCTAAATTAGATCATCGAGTTAAAAAATTATACTTTATAATAATTTAAAATTATTATTAAGTAATTTTAAACTATCATAAAACATATATTTCTTAACACCATCAGTTTAATTTGAATTATTGGACAAAATTGAGTCAATTTTTAAAAGTAAAAAATTAAAAGATAAAATTAAATCTAAGTAATAGATTAGATGATAAAAAAAACTAATTTAACTTACCGTGTATAAGATGTCAAAACTTCAAACATTTCAAATGATTGCATAACGGTCCTAACACGTGGCATGCGATATTTCGTGCTGCTTTGAGGGCTTTGAATGGTTTCGACTTTCGACTAAGGTACAAATTTATTAAGTTTCATTCACTAACCATATTTCTAAATAAAAAAATATACTAATTGCACCATATAATTTGTACTAATAATATTCCATTCTCACAGCTTTTTTTTTCTTTTCTTTTCAAACTAATTATATAAACTTTCCGAACAGGTTAATAGTTTTTACATAACTATTAGTATTAAATTTTTATACAGGTTTAAGATGGTAATATTGATACAAATTATGATTTGAACTTTTACTGAAGGTTTTCTTTGAGAGAGAAAAAATGTTGGGTAAAAGATAATTACGCAAATAATATTATTTAATCGTGATTTCAATTATTTCTCCATTTTAAGCTTAAATGATTTTGTTTCCTTTCAGAATGTTTGGTCTAAATATCGTAGGTTAAAGCATTTCAGTCATAAGCATTCTACTACTTTTAGTTATTGAATATGGCATGGGCATAAGATAAACTTTAAATTAGATGGGATCAAAGGAATAGAAAGCTAGGCAGGTTTTTGTTTCCAGTAGAATAGAAAAAAGAAAATTGCATGGAGTGGGGGCAATTGTGTCATTGTGAAGGGTCCACTAAGAAAAAGCTGGAGTGGGAAACCAAAATGGAGCATGAGAAAATAAAAAATAAAAATTATGAAAAGGCAAGGCATAAAAAACAAAGAAACAAATGTGATTTGGGTAGGGGATGAGCTGTCTTGCTGCATTAGATGCCTTTATCTGATGCTCACCTGTGCTGTTTAGCTACTCAGCTCAGCTACACTGGACTCTCTCTCTCTCTCTATACCCCCCCTTGGCCCCTTCCCTTCACTTTAACCATCTCACCCACCCACTGCCACTGCCCCCTTCCTTCTGCTTCAACCTCAATTATTATTTTCACAATTCACATTTTACATATATTATCAATCAACTCGATCTCTCAGTTAAAACTTGACCAGCCACACTTGACACTGAATCTTTCATGATTTTTTTACTTCAAAAGAAGAGATCTAGACTGACGGATGTAATATAATTGCACGGAGTTTAAAATATGTTTTGGATTTTTTTTGTTCTCATTTGTTTGGGCTAGCCAAGGGAAGGGTGTGAATGCAATATTTTGACACAAAAGAGAAGCAGGTCGATCCCCTTGACTTTGAGGTTTGAAGTGGTTACACAATTACACACACACAAAGGTGCAGGCATCTATGTATTATGTGAATGTGACTAACAAAGCACAATTTTTAGCATTCCTTTTGCGAGACCCCACGAGTGGCCTTCTGTTCCTTTTTTTAATTTCTCCTCCCAAGTAAGGTGAGGTCCCCCCCTCTCTCTCTCCTCAGTTTTAAGTTGTAACCTACACTTACTTACTTACTTACCCTTCTCTCTCTCTCTCTGTCTGTGTCCCGGTCTGAGCAGAGAGGAAGACAACAGTCAATCAAAAACCGAGAACCCCACAAACTCACAGTCTTAGTCCTTAGTTGGGTCCAAACACTCTACAATTTTAAAAACTCTCTCTTTCTCTCTATTTCCGTGTGTTTGTGTTTGTGTTTGTCTGTGCCTGTCTGTCTCTCTCTAACCCCATCTATCTAAAAAGAAAGAAAGAAATGGGGACGAGGGAGATAGTGTTGTTGGAAGAGCAAAAGAGAAGATGGGTCGAAAAGAAATAAAGAAAAAACAAAAGTAAAGCTGGTGAGAGTGATCCCCACCTAATGGAACTATCAGATTTGCAAAACAAGAAGCAGAGCAGCAGCAGCAGCAGCACAGGTGCTACTCATCAACAACAACAACAACAACAACAATCCTCTTCTACCCATCTTGTTGTGCCTTCCCCTTCCAATTCTTCCGCATCCCTCATCGACGCCTCCTTAGCCATCGCCACCAGATCTGATGATTCGACCAAGAAGACCCAACAACCCTCCACCAACACCAAGCGATCCACCAAGGACAGGCACACCAAAGTCGACGGCCGCGGCCGCAGAATTCGAATGCCCGCCACCTGCGCCGCTAGGGTTTTCCAGTTGACAAGAGAATTGGGCCACAAGTCCGACGGCGAAACTATCGAATGGCTCCTCCAGCAGGCCGAGCCCGCCATCATCGCCGCCACCGGAACCGGAACCATCCCCGCCAATTTCTCCACCCTCAACGTCTCCTTACGCAGCAGCGGCTCCACGCTCTCGGCGCCGCCCTCCAAATCAGCCCCGCACACCTTTCATGGCGCCCTCGCACTCGCTCACCACCCTTACGACGAAGCCTTTCAACACCCCGCTCTTCTTGGCTTCCACCCTCACCATCACCAGCAGCAGCTTCTCTCCGCCGATCAAATCGCAGAAGCGCTTCCCAGCGCTGGCGGCGGTGACTCCGGCGGCAACTACCTTAGAAAGCGCTACCGAGAAGATCTCTTCAAAGACGATAACATCAACAATACCCAATCTCAGAACGATAGCGGTGATGCTGATGGTGATGCTGATGGTGATGGGTCTTCGCCTAAGTTACCCAAGGAAGCTGGGTCTGGGCTTCTTCGGCCCACCAATTTGCTTCCCGCAACAGCGATGTGGGCTAGTGGACCCCCTGGAAGCACAATTTGGATGCTTCCCGTAACCGCCGCGGCGGCTTCTTCTTCTTCTTCATCTTCTTCTGCTTCGTCTGCGGCAAGTTCGGAGAGTCAGATGTGGGCGTTTCCTCAGAGTGTGAGTGGTTTCATGCCGAGGTTCAACCTTCCGGTTCCGGGTGCGCTTGAATTCCAAGGCGCACGTGCGGGTTCTCTTCAATTGGGCCCCTCCATGTTAATGCCGCCGCCGCCGCTGCCGCCGCAACAGCAACAGCAGCCCTCTCAGCATCTGGGCCTTGCCATGTCCGACTCCAACTTGGGCATGTTGGCAGCCCTTAATGCTTACGCTAGGGCTGGTTTGAATATTAATTCAGACCATCATCATCATCATCATCATCATCATCATCATCAACATCAATCTCAACCTAGTGAGAGTGGAGAAGATGCTCCTAATAGCTCCCAATGAACTTTAGTTTGGTTAGTTCTTCGCTTCCTTTTCATCTCTACTGTAAATATATACCTCCATTTAAACTAGAGTTTGATTATTTGATTTTTCTTCTCTCTTGCAGATTCGAAGTTGAGTTTAATGAATTTGTGATTAGTGAGTGCTTTTGAAATATCCATGCATGCATGCTAGCTAGCTCATCTCACTTCACTTGAGTTGAGTTCAGTTTCTAATTAGTCATTTTTTTTTTGTATTTCTTCTCTTGTTTTTTTAGCTTGATTTGGAGATCTTGGTATGTTTTATTTATTTACAGCTTGGTTTTGGTCCAAAGGGACTTTAGCAGACGGAGAGAGTTTGTATAGGAGGAAATTCGTCTTTGGTATTTTTATCTTTATTTGCTTCTTTTTTTTCTCTCTCTCTCTCTCTATGTATGACAGCATAAAAAACAATTCAAACAAAAGAATTTAAAGGGAAAGATTTGAATGCCTTCCTTCCTTCCATGTTGCTCATATATTTTTGTTTCTTTCCTTTTATATTTCAAATCTTTTGTACACGTAAAATAGCATGTTATTATTTTCCCTTCCTTTTGATGGTTATTTTTGTAAAACATTTGTTGTTATTATTAAATGAAATATTTCCTTTTTAACGTTTTTATTGGGTGAAACGTTTAATGTTATTTATTAAATGAAATACTAGTTTCAAGATTTTCTCTTCCTCTTACTCCGGAAAAGTGTATAAACATTTGTGTTGCCGTATAAAAGAAATGATTTTTTTTACTAAAATTATAAAAAGAAAAAAAGATAAGCATTAGAATTTAGAATGGAGTAGCCAACTAAGCAAAATAAGATTGCCAGGTAAAGAAAGTAGTGCGAGCCCAAAATATAAAAATACTAATTGTTGCCAGCTAGACTATACAAACCTCAGTTACTTATATGTGTCTTTGAAGATAACTTCAGGGAGCATGTCACGAAGGCATTTATTTCCACCACTTTCCTTCTCTCATTCCATCCTTTTTTTTTTCTTTTTTAAATCTTTATTTACAGTTATATGTATATTTTAAAAATATCATTTGTTAATGACTAAAGATAAGAGATGATTATCGGAAGTAATTAAGAAGAAATATACGAAGTCATAAGTAGTATATTATACCTATCATGTTCGTTGATTGTGCATACTTTTAGCAAGTGATATATATATATATATATATATATAGAGAGAGAGAGAGTTTGCTTTGACATTTTGATAATACTATAATATTTAAATGAAAAGTATGGAAACCTGCTACATATACAATGTTGATAGGTTATAATTGTGCATACATTTGTAAGTCTAGCTAGGGCGAATCACTATTGCACTGTTTTTATTTATCTTTGTAGGTTATAATAATTGCATAAAATTTAACAAATTTGAATAAGTGGATGGTTTGTCAAGTGAATGCGAAAATGGGAAAGTTGAACATTCAATTGCGATGGGCAAAAGACAAAAAGAAAAGAAAGAAGATGGGGGAAGAAAAATGAGGGTGCATAATTAAAGGATGGTAACGTTGTCTATAAGCCAGGACGGCAAGGAAAATGACTTTGGTGTTGACTTGAACAGTCAATTTCAAATGACTCGCCTCTGTTCATTGCCCAATCATTCTTTCTTTTTATTCCCCATTTTCATCACCTCACACTTTTAACCATTTACCCTTATTTGCTATATATGTACAACAGTGACGCTTTGGATTCCCAATTCATTATATACTGTGAAAGCAGTTTCTATAGCTGGATTTGAATCCTGATTATATTTTTCAATCTGACAAGCTAATTTCGGGTGTAATAATCTTGTAATGTAAATGAGAGAGAGACGGGAACTAATTACTTTACGAGTAAGTTTTTTTGGTAAGGACTTTACGAGTTAAGTTGTGGATACTTATTCTGTTTAATAATGTTCTAAAATATAAATTTAACATATATAATATTGTCTTAATAATTGTGTATTAAGTTTTAGGTAATCAAACACAAACAATCTTAAAAAGTAATTGTATGTTAAAATAAAATTGATTAATAAAATATTAACTATTTTTAAAATGATATAAAAATTTATAAATTTAATTTAAATAAGACCTGTCAATTGAACAATTATATTAAAAAAATTGTATTTATAAGAAGTTACTGAACTAAATTGTACAATAAGTGAATCCTCATTTCTTACTGTGTATGTCTAAGCGGGTAAAGAAAACACTACTATTATTCTCACAAAAAGTGTTGCTTTATTTTTACATTGGTTTTTTCCAGAATTGATATTTCTACTTCCTCTAAGAAGTGGTTGTAGACGACATGATTGATTTATATATACCGCATTCGGGTAATTTTTTTCTTACTAGTAAAGATCTATGCTATAAACGGATATTGTGCACTCCACGGGAAATTAAATTAGATCTTCCATCCTAATTCTAAAGCATAGTCATCTAAAAGACACAGATGATGCTATTTGCTACTACCTTCATGTGTGTTGTAGAATAGGATCCCTACTAAAATAAACGCCAGAATATGTATAGCTAAGTTACCAAAGCAAGACATTTTGGTCATTTCCTAATGTGTGGATATGGCATATTATGATTCTAGGGGAGGGGAAACACCATAGGATACCCCTAGCTTCTAGTTTATTAGCAGACAAAACTAAACTTTCACCCACTTTACAAGAAAAATTTACTTTTTTTATGAAAATAAAATAAAATTAAAAAAAAGGCGCATTCACTCCCTGGGATATCTTTATCACTTTGGCATTGTTTGGATATTAGCTTTCCTTCCTTGTACCAACCGCAAATCCCGCTATGAAAAGCTATCAAATTGGATATATAATAGTAGCATTTTTAATAACAAAAAGCATAAGTTTTGACCTGAGAATTAAATTAATAGAAAAATAATTTAGTTTTGAAAGACGTGTTTTGGGGTTTTATTTTATGTATTTAAGGAAAGAACATAAACAAAGATGGAGGAAGAATGAATGATGATAGAGGATAGATAATTGATCCTTGAATAAAGAAAAGGACGGCCAGGATGGATTGTGGTCACGGATGTATAGTGTACATCAACTTGTATTAAGTATTGGATGGGGACCACCTCACCGAATAATAATAATAATAATAATAATGCAATGAAGATAAAGTACCACGCGCTTCACGTGCTCCAATCATATGGCTGCCAAGTGCGGGTTTGGTTGCAACTTGCAAGTGTGATTCCACAACAGTGCCGCGCGTGGCCATCAAATTATCGGACAATGTTTCTCTTCTTCCCACCCCGATCTCCTACTCTTCCTTTGCCTTTATGTCTAAACTCTTTGCCACCGCGTATCAAATAAAATAAGAATAGGGATAAATTATACGACTAGTACTAGTATATAAAAAAAAATGTGTAATATAAAATTAAAAAAAATACTTATTACATGTTTTTAACACACTCTTTTAATACATTTATTATTATTAAAAACACAATTTTTTTTATCGCATTTCTTATTTTTTATTCTCTCCTAATTATAATTTAATAACATTAGTTAATATTGATATTCGTCACGTATAAAAGCAAAAACAATGATTGCATTTTAAATACAATACATAACAGAAAAAAATATTTTCAATGTTTATTGATTTAAAATTGATGACAAAAACATGTTTTCATTATATATTTTGAATTTGGATTAATTAGACTTCAGTTGCCCATCTTTCAAGTTTTTTTTTTTAAAAAATTTTGTCACTAAATTATAAAATTTGCACATTTTATTATCAAAATTTCAAGATTTGAAAGTCATTAGGTGGTTTGGTGGGTCTGGGAGGGACATAATGGTTGGAGTGATAAGGAGGTCTTGTGTTTAATTAATATTTACTGATAAAAAAAGCTTTTGAAATTTCACCTGTTTTGTCACTCAATCTTTTTACAAATTTTGTTGCCAAAACTTTATGCATTTTGCCATCTAATTTTCTAAACAAAAATGCTCAATTACAATATAAGAAGCAAAAATGTGAGATTTTTTGAAAATTAGATGACAAAATGTTCATAATTTTAAAAGTTTAAGTGATAAAATGTATAAATTTATTAATGGTCATAAAATTCACAAAAACATGAATGATTTATGACAAAAGGTGCAATTAACCCTTTGACTTAGTAATACACGACATAATTAATGTATTTTTATTGTGTATTTGGTGGTGTAAATAAAATATGTTCAACGGAAACATATTTCTATCAGGAGTATTTTTGGTAAAAGGAATATTCATTAAAAGGTTGGCGGTGAACTTAGCAAAACAGAGCGTAGGAATAGCAAATTCCTAAACATAAACCCAAGAAATACTATTCACTAAGATGGTTTTAAGGCAATTGTTTTGGGCACCCATCAAGTAATGTGAAGTGGCAAAAATGTCATTCACTTAAAATTTAAAAACTTTTTCCTCCCTCTTTCCCATTTCGTCTGTACAAAGTGCCTCCGTCTTCTTCCTTCTTCGTTTCTCCTTCTCCTTCTGCTGCCACCGTTCGCGCCGCCTTTCTTGCCGCCTGTGACCATCGCCAAGACTGTCGTATTCGTCTTCTCTTTCGGTAAGTTTGTCTCCATTGTTTGTGCGTTTGTTACAAGGATTGAGGGAGATGGAGCAATCCATATAAGGCATACGGATCACTAATCCGTATAAGGCATACGAATCAACAATCCGTATGACTTATATGGATCACCAATCCATATAAAACATATGGATTGTCAATTTGTATGACTTATACGGATTATGCAATCCTTCAATCTGTAAATTGATTTTAATTTTTTTATTTAAATTTGAAAGATTTTTTTTTATAAATTATCTAAAATTTTAAATTATTATTTTTGTTAAAAAATTGTGATAAATAAATTAATATTTTTGTATTTTTATTTAATTAATTTTTTTGAAGTTGGTTTTTATTTAAGAAGTTAAGTAATTTTTTTATTTTAAAACAAATGTAAATATATTATTGTAATTTAACTTTTTTTAAGTATAAGTAAATTACAATTTGTTATATTTGTTATTTTAATTACATAGTTATTGTAATTTTTAATCAATAAGTCAAGTAATTTTGTTATATTTGATATTTTAATAAGTGTTTTATAAATTGGTTAGATATGATAAATTTCAAATTTTTATTAGTATATATTTGACAATTTATTATTAAATATTTATATGGAAGTATAAAAATAAAATATTTTTAATTAGTAAAAAAAAATTAAATTTATTTTGATAGTAATTTGTTGAAAAATGAAATAGTTATTTGTTAGAAATAAAAATCAAAATTGTAGTTATATTTTGGTCATTACTTTAAGTTTACTAGAATTAGTATTGTCAACTCTATATATTTGAAAAAATAATTTCTATATACATTTATGAATATATTAAAGTAATAAAAAAGTTAATAAACAAATAATCAAAATTTTATTTATGAACTATTAAATAATGATTGATTGAAGTATTATTTGAACGCTTACATAAATTATTATGATTGTTTTAATGCGCATATTATGGTTAGAATCAAAGGTTTAGATCGGGTTTTAGGCAGGGTTATAGGAAGAGACCTAGGGAAAGAAGTTAGCCGTGATGGGATGAAGTCCCCCAGCGGCAAAGACTCACCACATCCGCACATAGGTAAAAGGAAGTTGCACCTGTTGTTGAGGATGTTCACCATATAGATCATGCAGATGATGAAGTCTATGAACAGCCTGAAGAAGCAGTTGCTAACGATGTGGCGACTGATGCTGAGGGTTTTCTAGGCAGGCCCCATGACACATCAGTGTTGCAATACTATGTTTAGCATGTGGCCGCGAAATTTTGAAATGGAGAGATAGTTATATTTTTAAATAAATGTTATTTTCGTAAGTAATTGTTATTATTGTTGAAATGATTTAAATTATCATTTTCAAGAACGTTCGAAGCTGAAATTATCCTCCCATGGAAGGAAGGTTGAGAAATTTGACAGGCATGCCCTCGAGATCGAAGGCTTAGTGGCTGCCACATGATTAAGTCCTCTAATCGCATGTTCGCTGCACACTAGTGATCGGGGACTTATGTTTGCTTTCGTGGAGAGGTGGCATAAGGAAACCATTAGTTTTCATCTGCCGGTACGAGAGGTGACTATCACCTTGGATGATGTGGCATTGTTGTTGCATTTGCCCATACAGGCGTATTCCATAGCTTTAAGCCTCTTCATGTGGACGATGTTGTCTTCCTCTTATTCGAATTGCTTGAAGTGAGTGCTAAAGAGGCAAGAGCTGAGACGGTACAATGTCATGGGGCATATGTTCAACTATCCTGGCTGTGAGACATAAATCGAAGAAAATGTGATGCAGCACAGTGAACTTTAGCACTCGTTCATGTGATATTCTTGGTTGCACACTCTTTGCTAACAAAAGTGCCACACACGTTCATGTGATATTCTTGGACGCATTTCGTGACTTGACAGAGTGGAAGCTATGCATGGGAAGCTGTTGCACTAGTGCATATGTATGACAATTTGAATGATGCGTCAAAGAACAAGACCAAACAACTTGTAGGATATATCACACTTTTACAGGTAATTTGAAATTTTATTAAAAATTTATTTTTAGTTGTTTTCTTTATTAAGAATTGTGTTGAATTTATTTGTTTTTAAAATATGTACAGTGTTGGATCTACGAGCACTTTCCTTTTGTTGATTCTATTGTTGCTGCTGAGGATTATGATGAGAGGAAACCACGTGCCTGTCGTTGGAAGTCTAGGAAGGCATTACCAGTATCGACATATCATAGGCGTTTGGATAGATTGATGTCTGATGTTGTATGCTGGATTCCGTATGGTGACCACCATGCAATCAGAAAGTTTGAGATTATCTCTTTATTTTTCGGATATATCAGATGGGATCCATCTATTGTCATACACAGCTCGGAAAGGGTCGTATGACAGTTTGGGTATGTGCAGACCATTCCTCCACATCCTGCTACTCATTCTTTCTATATACAAGACATTAATGATATATGGATTCAGTTTTTTGAATATATTGCACTAACGGGTCAGATATGTGTAGTGCCTGACCAGTGTTCACTGGACTATATGGATTGGCTCTACTTGATATCTCATCCCTTCATGAGTCCGACACAGCCTGAGGATCCTCCTGGACATCTGCCCGTGAAACATCATGACACATTTGTTGAACCAGATGTTGCTCAGCATCTAGTGGCGACAATGACTATGGATGAAGCACCTGAAGATGCACATGTTGATGTAGAGCAGCCTCGACATGCAGTGGTAAAATATATTTTCAAATGTCATTGTTACTTAATTTATGTGAACATTCATTAACCTTAACATTTTTTTTTATAATGTTCTAGGAGGCTTGCCAAGCAATAGCTAAAAGGTTGGAAAGGCTGCTCAACCTAAGGATAGTGACTGAAGGAATTGAAGCATACATTGCCGCTGAAGAATGCCTAATAATAGCAAGAGGTGTCACTGCACAACGGAATGTCTACGTTCATTCGAGACGAAGGTGGCATATGGAAGACGCATAAAGAGTTTTGCGATTTACCTGGTTTTATATGATTTATGTATGCAATATGATTGAAAAATGTTTATTATTTAATATTATTTGTTTAAGTTCTATGTGAATTTAAAATTAATGACCAATTTACATTATTATGTTAATCCTTTAATAACCATAATTAGTGATACCAACTTAATTATTAAAGTAACACTAAACTCTGATTAGTGGATTCAATGTGACATAAACACACTAAGTAACTAAATATGAAAATTTAGTGAAATACATAATTATATCAACGTCGAAGGAAACACACATATATTATCATATTACATGACAATCGCAACAAGTAACTAAATGTTCAATCTTCACCTAATTCAACAAATTTTGTGTTCAACCTTGATAAATTTGTATACTGCTGCATTCTACTAATATATGGTGTGTGCCTAGGGATGGAAATGAGCGGAGTCGCTTGTCAAGGACCTATGGTTAGGCCTATTTAAGGCTCGGCTCGGTTTGACTTGTTTACTATAAAGGTCAAGCTCAAGCTTTTTAAAAAGTTTTTTTAGATAAAAAGACCAAAGTCAAACTATAAAAAAGCTTGTTAAGCTTGACAAGCCGACTTGTTTAAGTAATAATAATAATAACTATTATCTATACCATTTTTATGACATTATGAATGACAGGATGAAGTGGTATAAAGTGCTTAGAGAGTTCACTTACATGTGGAAAATTTTCAAAACGAAAAAGACTTAAGTTAAAAGGATAATGCAACCAGATTAATACTTCCAAAGAAAAAAATATTTTGTAAAGATATTTTCAGACAATTTAAATATTTTTATTTGGCTATATTAGTATAAATCATCTCTAATCCATATATTTTTTAATATTATGTTCTTTTTTTTCATTTTCTTTTGATATACTTTGTGTTTTAATAACTTGAATTCAATATGATTTTGTTTATCAATTATTTTTGGATTTGTACATTACTTATAAGAAATTTTATAAGTTTCTTTTTTTAGTTAGTATTTCACTAGGTTATAAAACCATTAATTGGTTAAAGACGTCTTTAAGCAGACTTTTAAATAGACTCGTAGGCCAAACCAGACTTTTATGTAAGCCGAGCCGAGCCTTTAAACAAAGTCTATGACAGGTAATGAGTCAAACTCAAGCCTAATAAAGTTTGGCTTGGCTTGACTCATTTCCACCTCTATGTGTGCCACTGCTTTTCCAGATGATGACAATGTGTAGACCATAACAACGCTATTGGTGATAATGGACAACGGTCTCTTAGAAATACCTATTACATAAGCACATACTCATTGAAAATACCATGGGACATATTTTTTTACAATAATTATACAAAGAGGATAATCATGCATTTACCTGAACAAAATTATTGGCATACACATGACTGATACATATGACGCGATGCACAGAAGAATCTGTTGGTAGTTGACTTCTAAGAGGGAAAAATGTTATGTTTTGTCGAGGTGAAAGAAAAATAAGGATCACATTATACCTTGATGCAATGTCATATCCCATGGCGTTTATATTCATTCACTTGTTCATGGTAACCTACATGTAACAGTCAACAAATTGAATTTATTTAAAGCAAATTTAATCGAACAAAATGTAACAATAAAGTTATATACCATGGATAATCCATCAACAAGTAGGGACCACTTTAATTCTTCAAATCGGTCTATGCCACCAACCAAGTTCATATACTCATCAGACCATTTTGTAAGTTCTTTAAACAAATGGTTGCGCACCAATGACCATGAATCTTCACTCATACCTAATAGGGCAGCAATTGCACGATATCAACAGTTACCATCAGCTTTGACATCAACAATGTTTACAATGGAATCATGAATGCATGGATGAAATTGATCTAGCATCGGCATGATCATTCTTTGAATTGGTTGCTCAGATGATGATGCACTATGTTTGACTGAATAATTACTATTTTGCACAGAATGTAATGCATCAACATACTCTCAGCAGGACGGATCATGCTTAGTTGATGTTTGTTGCTTAGTCATCGGTCTCTTTTGAGCACCTTTTGTTTTCACCTTTTCTGGAGGAACACACATAGAGTTTAGATCAGGGTAAGCAATTTCCCGAACTTTACTCTTCAAAGTAACTTTCCCACAAACATCAAGCTCTTCAAATCGCTTGGATATGGTTTCCATCTCTTCGGTTATGGTAACTTGGGGCTCAGATAACCCTTGGTTTAAAAAATTTAGCCTCCGTCAAAACATATGGATTGTCTCAAGTGGTATGGTACCAACAACATATTTGGATAACTCACATGCACATGGAAGACCGTGAGTAGTTCTCATCACACATCCACAATGAGAAGGGTTTTTGCCAACATAATGTACACGCTCAAACTCAGCAACAATTTGATTTAAAGCATACCTTGATACCATGCCAAGTAGTCTCTTGAATAAGGTAATTTTAAAAACATGTCCAACCACATATGTACTTGTCTCAAAAGATGTGTCAATTTCAGTGTGTTGCAACGAGATTATGTTGTTCACGTCTTCCCAAATGCTACATAGGTCTCCAAGGTTATTTTGTGGTAGTCTCTATAAGGCCCAATGAGCAGACTCAATCCTGCATATGAATGCACAACCAGGTAAAGAAACACAATATTTTTTAATCCATTCAATCGCAAACCCTAATGACTACAAAAATTTACAATCTTCATACTTGTTAGTTATTGTGTTTCCTAAGTACATCACCTTATTTGTCCAGGCTTTAACAAATCTTTCTTTGTGAGGAATCACCCATGTTTGGTTGACATAGTCAACAAACATTGGTCATGGTGAGTAAACAATTTCAAACTTCTTAAGACACTCATCGAAATGTTGCTCAAAAAGATAATCCACCAAACTCCCCTAGGCTTCCATAACATAATCTCATGCATTTTTTTTACCAACAAGAGTTTTACATTTTTCCTTCACATTCTTATCAATGTGAAATCGACACAACAAATTGGTAGCCTCATAGAATACAGTTTTCACTGCATTCATTAATGCTAAATCTCCGTCGGCAACAATAATTCCAGGGAGTGCATCACATCTGAGGAAAAGACCTCGAAACCGTTGTAAAGCCATAACAACATTATTCAGATGTTCTCCCTCCAAATAGGCAAAGGCAGCAGAGAATATCATCCATGTTGGTGTCACACCAACAATATCAAGTAACAGTAGCCTGTACTTGTTATTGTCTATCAAAAATATCAAATTATAGGCATTGGTTAATTTGATTGCATCAGGATGACTCCAAAATATGTCACGTACAACATCTTCATCCTTCAATCTATGTCAATGAATATACTGATCCCGTTCAAGAAGCTTCATTAGTTGTTGTATTTCAGTATTATTGCCTCTTATGGAAGAACGATAAACATTTCTTGCATTGTATATTTGCTTGATTATTGTATAACTATTGGCATTGTGTTCCTTCAACGTTAGAAGAATATTTCTTGGTTTCACCATTGACTTTGTCATATTAGCAACAATGATCTTCTCATCCTTAGTCAGTAGACTGACATATGGATGTCCAACTAATGACTTTGTCAATTCATGATTGTGACTCCCAAAAATTAAATTCATCTTCCATCCCTTGCCTCCCACAACTAGTTTCACACGCGACTTAAAGGGACACCCACATTTTCTACTGTCAGTACATGTTCTTACCAAATCCTTCTTCTTAGTCCTATACTGACCACTCCTTTCACAAACAATTAAAACAAATGAGGTCCTCCCTCTAATACCATTATTTGTGTCTGATCTCATAATCACTACCACAAATCCATTTTCATAAGCAACAGATTTAGCCCAATGCAGAACATCATCACGAGTAGAAAACACCTACAATGCAATGCAATACATACAAGTTTAGTCTTTAAGGGACATTCATTTAAATACTATAATAACAATAAATCATATTAATACTTAAGAAGTATTGAACGCATCAGAATAATCAACATGTTCTTCATTCACACCAACTTTGTCTTCATTTTGGTCTTTCATATCAACTTTAGACATTACACTATCATACATCCATTGATCTTCGTCCATTTTAACAAAATATTCAAAAATTTCAATCACAAACAAAAAAAACCCTAACCACACCATAATTATAAAATCATGTAATTTTCGCATTTTTTACTGCATTTATTAATATAATACATAAAATTAAAAACAAAAAAATAATAATTATGTATCAATTCTTTTCAAATTAATATCACTTTCAAACTATGCACACTACAACTATCTAATGAATATTCTAGCTATATCTATTTAAAAAAAATTATCAATTCTATTTTTTTAATCAAACAATAAAAAATTAGATAAATAATAAATAAATTTAAAAGAAGCATACAGATTGATAATCTGTAAGAAGCATACGGATTGATAATCCATAAGCTTCATACGAATTGGTAATCCTTATGAAGCTTACGAATTGTCAATCTGTATGCTTCTTACGGATTGGTTGCAATCCGTATACTTCTTATGGATTGCTAATTCGTAAAAAAACATATGAATTATCAATCCGTAAGTTATAAAAAACTTACGGATTATCAATCCATAAATTTTACATGATTTACGGATTATCAATCCATAACTATTACGTTAAAAAAATCAAATGAAGAACTTACCTCCATCATTAATGACCAAACCAACCGTTGTGACAACCACCACTTTCCGATGAATCACCGTAAACAATGCACCTCCACAAAAGACAACACAAGAACAAACAACAAACTCTGACGGAATAACTCTCACGAGAACGAAGCTCAAGGAAAAAAAGCAAGGTTGCATGAAGAAGGAAAGCGCTGAACAACAACTTATAACAAAGAGGGGTATAATGGGGATTTTCAAAAATTGACGGGTGTACCAGCAATTTTGCTGGTGACCAAAGCAATTCCCTGGTTTTAATCCAATAACAGGTGTATTGTATATATACTGTCTTTTTATTTAATATTTAAAAAATAAGCACTTTGCTCCTTTGCAAGATTTTTTCGGTTACAAAGTATAAGAAAAAGAAAATACACATGAATTGTTTCAACGAAACTCAGATTATGGACTTGGTCAAGCCCAATCCCAAAAACGAGTTTTAAGATAATCTGTTTTCAAGATGATCCATACCGAGCATGAACACAAATTTTTCATCTCTAATCTAAACCGTTATTGTGTTATGTCCCTCATATATTTAAGTTTTTATATTCTTTTAACCAACTCTTAACTGTTAACCGAAGAAAATATTAAACTTCTTTTTTTAATTTTTATTTTTAGTTTGTATTTTCTGAGTATACAAATAATTATAAAATATAATGTTTCAAGATAATTCATTACTTGTCAAACAAGTACAAGTTAAGCATGACAAAAGTTCAATATGCACTATGCCATGTCAAAAAAAATTATTTTTATTTTATTTAGACTACAAATAATATCCTCTACTCAATCTTGTCTGAGTTGAGAGCATTTTCAAGAGGGTGACACAAGAAATTCTCAGTTTATGCGAGTGCGTATATACACACATAAATCCGAGACTTTGTTTTAGAGAAATCAAACATATACTACTTGAACTAACAAATAATCTCAAACAAACCCATCACTGCATCAAAGATTCATACTCTACTAAGTACGATGGCAGGGAGATATATGCACGTACTGTCAGCACACTTCACATTTCAATGACCGTGTCATTTTAAATAGTCACTCGCAAAGAGTCACGTTGCATGTACACAAAATACAGCATAATGTCTATATAAATTATAATGTTACACAGTAATTTTCTTTGTAACGTGGTCCACTTTGGTGAATTTGAATCTGGTCTGGCAGCGGTTAGTAGCTTTAACTTTCTGAAGTCACGTGTGCAACCAACCCATCCTATCCCATCAGAGCTTGTTACATAGAATTTGTCCTACAGCATTAAACAGGAAACAGACAGCAAACGAAACAAATTAATCGTAAGAGAGAAAGGGAGTTCCACATATTTTTTTACATAGTAAACAACACAGCAAGCATAAAATAAATCAGTTCGTGTTCTCACTTGTCATCTGCTATGCCATGCCATGCCAGAATAACTGACTACAACAACCTTATTGTGCTTTTCTGTCATGCACCTGGTCCCCTTTTTCCAGGGGTAAAAGAGATAACATCCACATCCTACACAAATACCAATCAAAGTACGCGGTTAAAATTATACGAATAACTAAGGTCCACTAGTAATAACTCCTTAGGTACTGCATAATACATCACGCAAGCTCATCAGCCATTATTAGAAATTTGGGTGATCAAATAGAGATTGATTGAAAAATGAACTATCAAAAAAAAGTTGAGCATCAATCTTAGCATTAACTATCACCATTCCATTTCCCTTAATAGCATCTTAAGTCCTCACTTCACCAGCGAAACAGATAGAGACAATTGAATACCCAAATTTAGCTCATAAATGAAAAATGAGAAGATCGATTAACCAATGTCTTAGATTACTAGTTAAGATACTTGATCATTTGCTAGAAACTCAGAATCATTTAGAAATCCTCTTAGACAATTCCTTTTCCAATACTCTTCACAAGTATAAAATACAGAAGGACAAGAAGAGTTTAATATCTTCTCGTAGCCAAATAATAATAATAACAATTTTAATAGAGTTCCATGAGCAATTTTCATTTATAGCACAGCACATTGGTGAAGATTTCTATTAAACAGAGAACAACATATAACAACTTTAATATATATTTTCAACTTGAGAGGTCAATGTATATATAGAGGCAGCAACAAAGAGGACACTGAAGGAAATGCATGGTAAGTTTAACTAACAAGGATTTGACAACCTAAAACTTGTCTAATTAACACAGAAAAATGCATTTGGCATCATTCTTGAAACAACTAGCTCTTAGAAGAGCAAATAGTGACTTCACACATCATATAACGTCATTAGGCATTAATCACCACACGAGTGTTTTTGGGCCACTTGCCAAGTAGTTAAGTTTAGTAATGCAATGTCTAGAGAAAAGGGATAAGCAATGAAGAACTTACGACACTTTGTCTGCAACATAAAATATTGGTAGTCTTCCCACTCCTGCAACTCTCCATTTGTGTTTTTCAAAGGATATTTCTTGCTCGGACTCTGACCCAGTTGCAGTTAGAACAAACTGAAATATAAAATGTATGTTACTAATTATTGATTCATGAAAAAGTTAACATGATATTTTAATTTCGAATAACAAAAGGAAATGCAAAAAAGCGTTAAAAAAACACAAAAATAAATTCAATGCAGGAGGAAGAAAGAAATACAAGGGAAATAAACATGGTCACCCATACCAGTGGAAAAAGTATAGCCATAATCCCATAACTCACAAGGGGAGAGAAAAAGAATATGGCCAGAACACAAGGGCTCCCTGTGTAAGGACATAAGTTACATATTGATCTCAAACATGAAGTGAATCAGAGGATACAGTATTATATATCTATACTAATAATAAAGGGAATATGATGTTTTGGTGTACACATTTCTTTTTCCATTTTGTCCCTAAAATTACCTTTTCAAATTTCTTTTTTATCTCTATAAGTACTCTCTTCAACCCACACCCCACTCACATCCTACAAACCACCCAATATTATTTTTATTTTTCAAAAAATTTAAAAAGGCACGCATGGAGTGCCTTTTCCCCCTAGTTATATATAAATATAATATACAAATTTTGTTCAATGTTCAATATTCTTCAAAAAGAGAGAACTTAGAATGAATTCTAAACTTCATCAGCCAAGGAGTCAATTTCACATATGAATTATATGGCATTCTGCTTAATAACTTCACACTTCACAATGTTGAAATTCCCCAATCCTCATCCATATTCCCTTGGTTATCCTTCCACTAAAATCCCATAACTTTTTTTGTCTCTTGCAAGTGTTACAGAGACTGCTTATTGATTTACCAAAAAAAGGAACTGCTCTTCCTCCTAAGGTTAATATTATACGTTGTTTTGATCTCGTAACCAATAAAAAGAATAAAAAAGCCAAAAGATCTAAACATATAAAATTCTCTAGTAGCTAAACATTTAATAAAGTTCCAGTAAATAAGTTAATAAAAATAACTTACCAAAACCAGCAAAAAATGGCCAGTAAGATTCAAAGTAATCCAGCCTTCTGTCAAGAGCCACTTCATTGAAATTCCATTTGTACCTAATAAAAAAGCATATTTTTGAACAAGCATTTAACAACTGTTAAAGACATCAAATAAAAAGCATACATGAAGTTATGGACCACATACTCGAAGCAGTAATATGCATACATCCAGGAAAGGAGTAAAAAGTTGAGCAGCTTCCCTATGTATGGTATGAATCCTGTTGCATAGACCTGCATATAACATCAGAAATTGCTTGTGTAAGGATAAAACGATGGAAAATCGATTTCACTGCATATCAAGGCATGTATATAATACCATATCAATTTGGAAACTGAAACTATAATGATTTTATTACCTCAAGAAAAAAAACACTCAAAAGGAGTATTGAGTACACCTGCTGTCCTATTCCAATCATGACCCTGAGTTAAGCAAACACAGTAGTTGAACCTTTTAGCAATATTTACCCAGTAAGAATTAATAGCAATTAGAAAATGAGAAAAAAAATGAAGTAACTACTAATTAGAACTTTACCCTCCCAAGCCAGATGGTCCTTTTACATGATGAGCATTTTGCACAGTTGGTGAGTTGTTTTGGCTTGAGCCTTTCTCTACAGTAAACTTAGATCTTCCCATTGCAGCATACCCATATCTGGCAATGTCATTGTACCTAAAAACATTCTGTTAGCAATTCTTATAGGAACAAATCCTATCTTTCAAAGGCAGACTAGTATATTCAGCAAGAAACAGGAAAAGCAAATATAAAAAATAAGAGCAAGAGCTTCCACCTATGGAGAAACCTCATAGCCTTCCTCTTTCCTCTAAACTAACTATCAAATTCACCCCCAAACTCACAATTTCAGAACTCTTTCTAATTTGGTTTTCACCTACAGTATAAAATATAGGGCCTTAGCTTTTGGATCTTCAGTTCAAAAGATGTCTTATCCTCAGGGCAGAGTTTGGGGAATTGACCTCTGATGCTGGTCTCCTCTTCCCAAGTGACCTCTTCTACTGATTTAGATTTCCAAAGGATCAACCATTCAGTCAGTCTTTCCTAGGACATTGGTATGATTAGAACCCAAGACTGCGTCAAGCTTGTCATAGACTGACAATTTAGGACTGATCCTTTTTGCCACTGAAATCTGCTTATGTGAGTAAAGTTTGACATAATCTCAGTCGCTGACGGTGACTTCCATCCTATTAGTATCAATACTGTTCCTCATATCTGTCCATGATATGCTGTATTTGATACTTGAGTGCCTCATATCTGTCCCTCACCCAGCATCTTAGCTACTAAGTCTACTAGTCTTGCCAGTGAGACAGCATGTACTATGAGGGAGGGAAACCATATACTGCAACAACAAGAGTAGAACTGGTAGTAGAGCGGCTAGTGGTATTGTACCCATAGCTTTTTCTTCCAACTAACCAGATCCCTCGCACACTTTCAGAATTCTTGCTAATTTGGTTTGGACCTGGAGGAATAAACACGTAGGGCCTTAACTTAGGATCCTTATTTCCATCAAATTCTCATTTAGACGACAAGTGAAACAACATACTAGTTCATGTCCACTTTACGTAATAGTTTATTGGATATGGAAATCTAAATTTGAGAATACTGCACTTGTTATTGTAATGGGAAAATGATATTCGACTGAAGCATTTTCCTTCAGAGCCAAACACTATTAGGCATTATCGATGCATGTTGAAATTAAGTGGTTTTAGGTATTGAGGGAGGAAATTGAGAGAATGCCCAGGGCTGCTATGGGATTCATATAGCAGAGGTTTTCTATAGTGGCCATAGCAGCCAAAATAGCATTTTTTTTTTTTTTTGCATGCTATAGAGGCGCTATCATGATATAGGAGTCAAAACCCCACTTTTAGCCCTGAAACAATGCTGTTTAGTTTTTTTTTTTTTGGTTGGGGGGGGGGGGGGGGGGGGGGTTACAATTTTCTCACCCATTTTGTTGCTTCAGAAACATAATAGGATTTGAAAGTTGAAACCCTTCTTCCATGACTACAGAAAGTTATCCATTTTGGCAGTGATGGGACAAGTCACAAAGGATGGTACCATTCCGATACCATGTTGAAATTATGGAACTTTAGGTATTGAGGGAGGAAATTGACAGAAAAGAGACTTAGAATAATGAGTATTACATTGACTATAATGTGACAGTATATCCTGATAAAAGCTAAAGCACGAACCCTTATTTATACTAATCATAACCCTAACTAAATAAGAAAACAAATTATGAGATATTAGGATAGATGGTAACCAAACCTAAGAGATAATGAGGAAATTAAAAAGTTAACCATAAAGATATAAGGTTAGTCCAGTGGTTGGGGAAGGGAGAAGGGAAAGGTAGCGGGTTCAAATCCCCCCAACTGACATTTCTGACAAAATTAACAAACTAACATTTACCGATATAAAAAAAGAAGGATAATCTAGGATATCCTAAGATATGATCAAGATAATACTGGATAGTTTCATACATTCTAAAAATGTATTTAACACCAATGTTGGGAGTCAAACTCTAATTTCTAACAAGAATTTTAGCCCAGAATTTATTTTGGATAGAAAAAGCAGTTTATAATATTTATTTGGGAAGGATTGTTTAGATGCATGTAAAATGGGACTGGAGGGCTATAATATTTTTACTTCTCGGTGTTCTTTTGATATCTAGTCCTCTTAAAATTACTTTGCTAATTTTACCTGCTTGAAGAAATTCCATTACTTAGTATAGAAGACATATACAAATATGAATTAACTTGACAGCAAACATGAACAATGAAGAACTGCCCAACAGATACAACATTAAAATAAAGATGCAGGAAAGAAGATTAAAAAGAAAAGATTACCAAATTGTACTAAGAACTATGCTAAACACGTATAATGGGTAAAACCAAAGCACCTGCAGGGAACAAAAAAGGACAATCACAAAATATTAATTGGAAATACATTCAAATTCAGAGTTTTTTCTTGTGCAAACTAGATACAGAAACGTATCTAAAATGCATTTCATCAAAATGAAAAATTATGCAACAAGCATTCCAAAATCCAAACATGGACTTTTGAGATTTCAAATTTCTAGTAGACCTTCCATGTTTTTCTAAATCAATGAGTTCATTTAACTCATAACAAAGCATTTGGAGCAACTTATTGATGAGACTCTGATTCAAGGCAAGACTTGTCAAAGTTATATTAGTTCAGGATAATCAATAGATTCTTTAAATACTATAATACTGAAATTCCATGCGTGTTATAAAGGCAAACAAAATCAACTTGGAGAGCAATGTAACAAAGTACTTTTACAGTCAATGTGCACTTTAAAAATAGTATGTTTCATACTTACATAAAAGAGCTGAATGAGAGCAAGACGTAAGAAAGAATAAAATTTCAAAGTGCCACCTAAGTCACAGAGTTTATGAGAAACAAACTGTGAGCATTGATCAGGTAATATCCACCACAATGCAGGGATGACAACCGAGTTTAGGACGAATATACTGCACAACAATTTAAAGATGTTGAAATAATTAAGCATGTAGATTTTAGATTCACGATTTGTGCAGGACAATCCATGGATGACAAAAACATGTAGGTATCAACCAATAATTGTCAATCAGATTTCTTTGAGTCATTACGTCAAAAGTATACATAATCCAATTCTTTGCCACAAATTCTCATTCACTGTGTTAAAATAAATCGAAGCTAGTTTCATTAATTCATGAGCTAAGCACTTCTAAGAGACAGATCTCCTTCTACAGACCCTGGCCCCTCCAAAACCCCATTGTTCAAATTGTTGGGTTAAATCCTTGTGCCCTAATATAATCGGTCACAGATACAAGTATACAACACCATAAAAGCTTGAAATTCATTAGATTAGAAAATGAATAGCATACCTTCCTAAGAAGATGAAACCATTCAAGAGGAAACACTGACCAGTGCGCATCAATAGCTTGTTGGACCTCATACACAGAATAACAACGCGATGAAGGCAACACGCCTCTACTAAACCTTCCAACCATAGAAACCCACCCACCTTCACTTTCACTTTCGCGTTCATCGCAACACTCTTCACTTCATCACCCACATTTGCTACCTTTTTGTTGCCTTCAATCTTGGTGTACAGTCATATATTGAAGTTATGGATGATTATTTAAATAAAAAACAAGACAAAGATGAAAGAGAATAAATTAAAAGAGATGATTTTGGGCTCATGCCCCGTTGAATATAAAAACATACATAAAAGGCTAAAAAGATTTAGTAACAGATGAATTAAAAGTAATAGTTTGTGAGTTGACACGGTTGAAAAAAAAAAAGTAGTTATAGAGTAACATGGGAAATATAATTCCAAAAGATATAAAAGAGAATATTAAAAATACCTATTAGAAAGTGAAGAATGAAAGAATTACTCATCATGTTATGTATTTTAATTTATAATAGAAAATAATAGTTATTATTAGATTGTGTACACGTCTAATTTTTAGTTTTTAACATTGATATGTTTTTATTTCGTTAAATATAAGAGTATTTTTGTTTTAGTTCTTTAAACTTAAAATTGCATTTTTTTATCCTTCAAATTAGTGAAATATTTTTTCAATCCCTGGACACATGATGTTAAATTGGGTGGTGACATGGCAGATAGACTTAAGTGAGATGGATTTAATTTTTATTTTTTTTTGCGGTAATTCAATTTTGATTTTACGAATCCCTAATTTAAGAGCAGGGGTGTTTGGCTTCTTCCTATACAGAATCGGGGCATATGGGTAGTTATTGGAAGCGTTTGTGTTTTATCTTTGTAAGGATTATTATTGCAATCGTTATAAGGTAGAATGTTGCATCTCCATTTTCACGTCACGCAAGTGTAGTGGTTTACAAAGACTAGATCCTCTTTGTAATTGGTTTGAAATGTGTAATACTTGTAATAGTTGCTTAATGTAATGAACAATATGCTGATTCGTGAATGTTTTGCAATGCTTTATGAAAGTAGCAAATTGCAGGTCCCATTTACTTTGTAAAAGGAACAACAAAGTTAGCTTAAACATTTACATATTCACATCAAAGTACAACAAGACAGCTACAAAGGTCGGCAAATTGTCCCCTTTGGGGCACTTTTAAAAACTATTTCAACATATGGGGTCATTTTTAAATATTTTCTGTCAGGGTGTTGTTTTGCACGTAAATTGCATGTATGTCCCAAGCAAACTGCCAGTCAAACTGACGAGTTCGCTGGCAGTGAAGAACCCATCATCCCCATTGGCGAGTTCGTGGCAAGAGAGGGCAAAGGGTCAGGGCTACGTCGTAGGGGGTGCAGGTGAACGTTGCATGGGCTACGCAGGTGACAGGGAAGCGCCATTGGCGCTGGCAGGTTGCAGGAAGAACTCGCTACCATTACTGGCAAGTTGCATGTTCAAAAAAAAATTCGCTTATATAGCACAACGCGAGGCAGCTGCTCCCTTATGCATGCATTCCTTTCTTGTCTTTGGATCCCTTCAGTGCATTCTTTTCTTCTCTTGATTCCTGCTTCCAGTGCATTCCTTTCTTCTCTTCCTACTATAGGTTTGTGTTCTTGGTAAGTATTTTGTTAACTGAAAATTTTAAATTTTTTTGTGTTATATATATGTTAAGTTAAGTTTAATTGATATATTAATATTAATCGATAAATTTTTTATGTGTTCTAGGTGAAGTTTTTGATCCTATTTGCCCTACACTGTTTGGTTGCTCTTCTTAGTACGTGCTTTCGATAAGTTAATTTTTTTTATCCTGTTTACCCTATACTTTTGTGTTATATATATATATATATATATATATATATGTGTGTGTGTGTGTGTGTGTTTTAAATTAATTTCAATATATATATATATATATATATATATATATATATATATATATATATATATATATATATATATATGTTAGGTTAGTTTTAGTTGATTTATAAATATTATTTTAAGAATATTAGTTAGGTTAGTATACATATGTTAAGTTAGTATTAATTGAGCTTTCGGTTAGTTTTTGATAATATTATTTTGTTTAGATTTTGTAAATTAGTATGGTATTATTTGTTTTATATATGTGTAGATTTTGGTTAGTTAGCTTAGGTGGTAATTTTAAATTTTAAGTAGTACCTTAAAATAATAAAATTATTTGTGTTATACATATATGTTATAATTTTAGTTGGTATCTAATTATTTGTGTTATACGGTACATTAGTTGTAGTTAATTTGTTAATATGAATTTATTGAAGTTTTTTAAATTGGTATGTTATTATTATTTGGTTTAGATCTTTTAGATTTGTATGGTATTATTTATGTTATATATATATGGTATGTTAGGTTTAGTTAGAATGTTAATATTATTTAGTTTACTTATTTTTTATTTTTTATTGGAATATATGATACGTTGTTAATTATATATATATTGTTTAAATTTTTGTTTCCATAGTATTTTTTGGATTTATTTTAATTTATTTGTATAATATATTTTATTTAATTTAAATTTTATTAATCAGAAAAAAAAATTGGTAACTTATTTAAATTTATGTATGTATTTTAATTTTTAATTTTGTTATTTGTATAGTATTTTAGTTAGTATTTTAAGTTTTGTATGTATTTTAATTTATTAGGATAGTATATTTAAATTTTATTATTTGTATCATATATTTTGTTGTTCAAATTTATGTATTTTGTTATTTATTCAGATTTTAATTAATTTGTTGTAAGTGAATTTAATTTTTTTAATGTTAAATTTTTGTTGTCAATTTTTTGTATTATATTTTATTTTACAGTATCAATGGCATCTTCGTCGTCATGTTCATCAAGTATACAAATTAAGTCTGGTCCAATAGATGGAGACGTTTTATGGATGCAACCTAAACATGTTTAAGAACATGTTTGGAATGGGGAACCAGACACAAAATTACACATCAGACGAGTTGTCCCGATTTATCAAGGTCAAGAAGAAATACCAGAGGAAATTATTCTTCTGCTTTGACAATCTGGTTTTTATTGGATAATGAAGATGGGCTACCTAAAAATAAATTCGTCATTAATTACTGCCTTGATTGAAAGATGGAGGCCCGAAACACATATGTTTCACATGAGATGCAGAGAGTGTACGATTACTCTTCAAGACGTCTCTGTATTATTAGGTCTGCGTGTTGATGGGCACCATTAATTGGTCAAACTAATCTTGATTGGGCTGAATTGTGTGAAGAATTGTTGGGAGTTAGACCACAAGAAGGTGAACTTCAAGGCAGTGTGGTCAAATTAAGTTGGCTGGCTCACCATTTTTCACAAATAAATATTCATGACGGTAACGTAGAACAACTACAAAGGTTTACTCGTGCATGGATCCTCAGATTCATAGGAGGTGTTCTATTTGTTGACAAAAGCAGCAGTAAAGTTTCCCTAAGGTACCTCCAATTTTTACGTGACTTTGAACAGTGCAGCACGTATGCATGGGGACCTGCCGTGCTTGCTTATTTATATAGAGAGATGTGCAGCGCCACCGATTACAAAATTAAATCAATCAGAGGTATGTGCATCTTAATCCAAATGTGGGCATGGGAACGCTGCACGACTTTGGCTCCAAAGAGAACCCCCCGTATTAGAAAATAAACCACTCGGACATAGGTTAGTTGTTTTAAAAATAAGATTTCATTTGAAAATAATTAATAATGTAACGCGCCGCCACTAATTATTTCATATTTTTTTTAGGTGGCTGCAACGTGGAAACCAACATATTGGCAATGATGATCTGATAGTTTTTCGTCGCAAATTAGATATCATGAAACGACATGAGGTAAGAAGATCGTTATGTATTCGTTAAATAATAAATAAAATGTCATGTTTAATTCAAAATTAACAATTGTGTTATTGTATGCAGTTTCTGTGGGAGCCTTACACAACAATTGTTATGTCGACGTTGCCTCCAATTTGTTTGGTTGATAGTGTAGTGTGGTGCATAGTGGTGCCACTCATTTGTTTCCATGTTGTTGAGTGACATCAATCTGATAGAGTATTGCGACAATTTGAAATGCAACAGCCTATTCCCAAGTGTCCTTCGCAACCACTGAATATCCATGGCCTAATGCTGAAAGGAAAACAAGATGAAAATTGGTTTCAGCTGTTGGCCTCAATGATCAGTCAATGGAACAATCGAGCTGGGTTTAGGGTCGACATTTATCCTCGACAGGAGGACCTATTGAGTTTTAACTCCGATTACATGGTCTGGTATAGGCGAAAAACAAAGATGTTTGTCGACCCAAAGAATGCAAACACAGCTACATTGGTATTTATTTCTTTTTGAATATTTAACTTCAATTTATTTTTTAAAGCATTGACATTAATTTCCAGATCCTAATAATTGCAGGGTGAAGTTGCGGAGACATTATAGTATATGGTGTCACCACAAGGGAGGAACACATGGACAGTTGATGATCTCGTGCCTTATGTGGAGAAGATAACGATTTTATCCGAAGAGCAAGAGAGGATCACTGAGTCTGTGGCACAACAGTTTCACATGCTTCAGTCAAGTGTTGAAACTCGGGGTTTTGATAGACGAATGGAGGTTGTTGAAGCGGAAGATTTTTCCCAACAAATGGAGCAGCGTGGCCATGGAATGTATTACACGGCACCAACATTTTCTCAATATCCTTCGCAGATGTATCAGTATCCTTTCGAAGGTCATGACACTGATATGTCTGCAAGCGAACATTCATTTGGTGGTGTTGCGGAAACACATCCTCATTTTTCATGGCCGACTATGACCCCTTCGCAGCAACATGATGCCCCGATGGCAACACCTAACGCACCATTAGCTCCGCAATGGAATGTACCCGGAGCAATACATGATATGGGTGACTTATTAGGTGTTGATTTGCATCACAAGTTTTCTGCTGAGGCTGATCAAGAAGGGCGGAGACAGCGCGCAAGAAGAAATGCTGATCGTCAAGCCCGAAGGTGGGATCGACCATGTGGCACATCCTCACGCCATCACGGACATCATAATGAATGATGTTGATGTCTCTGTTTAAAATTGTTGTTGTATGTTTGTAATTTGAATTTGACACTTAATTTATGGTATCTCATTTATTAAGCCTTACTTATGGATACATTTTATGTCGCGCATCAAACTAGAATAATAAATAAAGTTATAAAAAAAACTAAAGTAGACAAATGAAAATAAGTAATGGTATTAACTAACGACGAACACCAATTTCAACTTCTAAATGTAATTTTATTTCATTACATGCATCAATTTGGACTTTTTCCACCAACCTATTTGCTCAAATTATAAGGTTCATCATCAGAAGCTGCATAGATTTGAAGGGTTTATGGCTGAGGGTTTAGGGTTTAAGGTTTAGGGATTATAGTTTAGGGTTTAGTGGTTAGGGTTTAAGGTGTAGGGTTTGGGGATTAGGGTTTAGGGCTTGGGGATTAAGGTTTAGGATTTAGGGTTTAGGATTTACAGTTTAGTGTTTTATGTTTGAGGTGTATGGATTTGGGTTTAGGGTTTAGGGTTTTGGGGTTAGGGTTTAGTGTTTTATGTTTGAGGTGTAGGGATTAGGGTTGAGGGTTTGTGGATTAAGGTTTAGGGCTGAGGGTTTAGTGTTTATGGTTTAGGGTTTAGTGTTTGAGGTGTTGGGATTAGGGTTTAGGGGTTAGGGATTAAGAGACTGTTACATTCCAAAATAAGTAATGTTAAAGATATAACTAAACTACACAAATCAAAATATGTAATGTTTCTAACACACGCTTTCATTGAAGACCACAAAGTCAATACATTTAAGACAACTTAAACCAATACAAGTATCAATTTCGAAAATATGTAATGTTTCTAACACACGCTTTCTCCTTTAGTATCAATATCGAAAATAAGTAATGTATAAATTTTCTGACAAAAGTACACCTTCAAACTTAACTAACTAACGATTTCATTGAACACCACAAAGTAAATACATTGAACAGAACATAAACCAATACAAGTCACTCATCTAACATACATAAATCAAATAAATGAATTACTCCCACGGTCAGATTGCATTGGACATCGGCACCTATTGTGCCCTTCTGCTCCACATCTACTACATTTTTTTCGGTGCTCAGATGGTTCGAGCCAATCCATCTCGTTCCTTATCCTTGTTGATTTTGGCCGACCTTTCGCACGAATTGTAGTTGGGTCAGGGATAAGTGTCCATGCGTCATCAGAAGGAGGAATAACCGCTCCATTCCCAAGAGGCCACCATTGTGCGGAGTAAGCTTTTAAGATGTGCTCATTTGTGTAAACAACATCTATATATTGGTAGTAGTTCATGCTCACGTAACCACAAGCTGCAATAATGTGTGAACATGGATAGTGAAGCGCAGAATACCTTCCGCATTGACAATGATGACCATTCAAGTTAACTGCCCACTTTTGTCTGCCACGTTGCGTTATAGGGTTGAAGGTCTCCTCTACTTCAAACCTTGTGGAGTGGATATCATACACACGAACGATGTGCGAACAAGCTTGTTCTTTATTTTTTCTAAGTTCTTTAACAAGCTTTGAACAATATACTTGTCCTTCATTTAACTGTCTTTGGGCTTGGCGGCCACGATCAACAAAGTACTTTCGACACCTATTGTATGTTGATTTGACCAACGCTGTTATGGGAATGTTGCGACAATCCTTCAAAACCTTATTGATACATTCTGAGAGGTTGGTTGTCATGTGACCATATCGACGTCCTTCTCTATCATAAGTCATCGTCCATTTTTCCTTTGAAATGCGATCAATCCATGTTGCTATGGCTGGACTCAGTTGACGAAATTTTTCTAAATTTTGATCAAAAAAATGTGCTTACAAGGAGTGTAGGCTGCATAAAATTAGTTATGAACAACAATTTTAAGTATATATGAAACTTAAATTAACGTGACCATCAAATATGAAATCTTACCCAATTTCTTCAACATTTCTTTTTGTTTGGCATTATTGAATTTGCGATTGAAATTGATTGCCATGTGTCGGACGCAGTAAACATGATAACCGTGGGGAGGTTGCCAACCAAGTGTTTCGTTAGCCACAACAGACTTTATACTCGCGTGACGATTAGATATGAGATAAATACCATTTTTATTTGTTACGTGTTCACGCAAGTGTGCCAAAAATCATGACCACGCTGTCAACGTCTCACCTTCGACCACGGCGAATGCTAAAGGAAGGACACCACCATTTCCATCTTGTGATGTGACCATTAAGAGGGTCCCATGGTATTTGTCATACAAATGTGTGCCGTCAACTTGTATGATTGGCTTACAATACTTGAAAGCCTCTTTACATTGACCAAAAGTCCAAAACACTCTATGAAACTAACGGTGTTCGTGACTAACTGTATTCTCAATAATAAAATCGTCATGTAGTATTTGAAAATATGATTCAAGAGAATGATTTTGCATGTGTGTTAGCCACGACGACAGTTTCGCATATGACTTTTCTCAATCGTCATATTCTATTACAATGGCTTTTTGTTTCGTCAACCAAGCTTTTTTGTACGACACCTTGTACGCAAATTCACTGTTAATCCTATCTTGAATCAAAGAAACTTTTATTGATGGATCTTCTCTGGTCATGCCTGTCAATAGAATAATAAAATTTAAATGACAATTAACGCTAAAGAATAACATAATATGAACATAAAATACGTACCTACTACACAAGTGGCAATTAAATCTGAATCAAGCTTCTCGTGATCTTGGCTCATGGTCATATTGAGACATGTGTGTGGTCCACCCCATTGAGTGACTTTCCATGAATCAGTTTTTTTAGATAAAATTGCCCTCATATAGAAAGGGCAAGGACAATCTGCATTTTTATTCAAGCAACAAACGACATACTTATTCCATTTGCTTTCAATCACTTTGAAACTTTGATGCACATTCATAACATATTGTTTGACTGCATTCTTGACCGCATCTTTACTATCAAAATCCATGCCAACATATAATTCTTGGCCAACATTAAAACTGGATGGCATCTCCAAACCACAAATGTCCTCCTCATCAGGATGACTCCAGTTGATATTATTATAATGCAAAACATCATTCCAAAATGGATTTTCAATTCCTTGTACACCTAATAGTCCAAAAAAAATTCAAATCATACTTATTTAGCATTAAATACAATTGTCGTCAAATAATAAATGTATTGACGTATTTTTTAAGAGGAAATTATACCTTCTGCTGGGTGAACAATTCTTACTGGTTGAATCATGTCGGTGACTTCATCGTCTGTATCAGTTATACCGTCAATACTATCATCTTCGTCTAAAGACTCTTCCACGTATGAGTTAGACACAAGATAATCATCATCATCTTCATCACCATGTAAATTGCTCACATTTCTTGACGATTGCGTCTCATTATTAGATAAATTATTTCCACATGATGTAAGAAAATTTGTAGAATTAAACATAGAACCACCAGCCACATCCTTTTCTATGTACAATTCCAGAACTGACATTTGATCTTGTTGTTGAAAACTTTCGAGCATGGTTTCAACATCTTCGTCATCACAAATTTGCAACGCAACATATTTTCCAGATACTAAAAATCTACAACTGATAGCGCAAATAATTTCATTATTTTCTAACTTTACCTTATCTCCAATTTTTTTTCTTCAACGCATTGAAACTAATTTCACGTTTAATCTGAATCATTTTTTTACTGCCTTCAAATATTACACCATCATTTCCTTCATATATCCTTCCATTGAAATACAACACTGTTATAACCGAATTCATGATGTACCTACAAAAACAATATTTTAATTAATTAATCATAATAAATTCAAAATTGTAAAATGTAATTACAAAAAATCCCTTTAACACAATTTGACATGAAAACTTTATTCTATAAAAAAATTATTAACTTTAAATATTTTTTATGGTAAACATTTTAAAAAATAAATGATTCCAAGGTAGTAATTTTAAAGCCCAAATAAACCATAAACAAAGTTAGTATTATTTATAAATAATTCATTTTAACAATAATAACTTCAACATACGTACTTCAAATAAATATAATGGGAAAAAAATTTAATTTTAAATACCGTTCAAGTTGAATGCTCATAAATTTTTAGTACACACCAACAAATCATGAACTTCAACCTTATCTAATTAAAAAATTACTATAACTTTATATTAAAATAAATTTCCACACTCAAAATACTTACTTCAAATAATTATGATGTTACAAATTTTTTTTCTTTCAAACACTTTTGACAATACCCGCTTGATCAATTTTTAACACACTAACAAAGTATCAACACCAATCTAATCTAATTAAAAATATACTAAAAATTTCATACTTACAAAATTTTTTCCAGACTCAAAATATTTTCTTCAAATAAATATGATGTCAAATTTCTTCTATTTTATACACACAAACAAGCATATAAAATATAAAACTAATTTAATTAAAAAATTAATAAAAACTATACATTCAAACTGCTCTAAAAAATTACTTAAAAAAATTTATAATACAAATTATTTGACTGGAAATTACGAACCTGATTGACAAATTTAAGCCTCAAGAAGCAAATTTCAAACCTTATGCGGACAAATTTAAATCTCAAGAAACGAGAACACTCACAGTTTTGGAAACTGAAATCTAGTTTTGAACACACAGCAACACTGAAGCAATTTTCGCGTATATAAAGACACTAAATCGCCATCCGAAATGGCTATTCCCTTCAGTGCCCTAACTCGTCAATGGCAGTTGCAACTTGCCCTTAACTCGCCAATGACAGTTGCAACTTGCCTTTGGCCTGCCATCTGAAAAAGCAAGCCTGCAACCTGCCACCTGAGCCTACAACTGCAACTTGGAACTCGCCAGTTGGACTGGCGGTTCCCTATGCATGGCGATATCGCCATTGCCACTGACGACTCCTTCGCAAACAGCAAACTCGCCACTGGCGGTTTGCATGGTGCATGTATGCAAATAACGTAAAAAACAGCCCCCTCGCGAAAATACTTTCAAAATGACCCCATCTGAAAAAATAGTTTATAAAAGCGCCCCAAACAGGGAAATTTGCCACAAAGGTCACTTCCCAAATTAAAAGGTAAATATAATGGCCACATAAGATAACAAACAAAGGCCACATACAGAAAAAAAAAAAAAAAAGTTATTGTAAAGGCTAAATAATGTCAAAACATATTGTCCATCCATTTACATGGTGTCACGGGCAACCTATTCCCCCACAATAAAAAAAATTGTACAAGTTCCCTTCTTTCAAAAAACATTGTTTGCCCCAATAAGCCCTAGATTCCACTATGTTGTCCTTCATTTAACACGTGGCTACTCTGAGTGTTCCCAAATGGCACATAGCCTTGGCCTTCTACTTTTTTTGTGGATGATCCCACGTGTTGATGGGAATACTTACTGTTGTTGCTGCTTTGTTTTTTGTTGATTTGTTGAAGTTGCTTAACCTGATTGCATCAACACATGTAAGTTCCAAAAAAATGTAAACATGTTCAAAAACTAATTGAATAGATATTATATTTTTACCTTGTGATTTGTAGCAGCAACCACACATTGAGCAACAGTATAAGCTTGTATTTTCTTACCAATGGTTGGGATTAAAGGGTGGTTTTTCTTTCCCTAAAATAATATGAAAAACATATGGACCTTCAATTACAAAAAATTCAAGGGAATATGTCACACCACATCCTGAATGCATAATATTTACCTTTCCTTTTGTATTTTGGTCATGAGATCCCACACCAGCAGCAGTAGAGGGTGCACTTTTGGAAACACGTGTAGTTGGTGGTTTAAGAATTTTTGGAGCACCAACAATAGCTGGTTTCAGAGCAGCACTAGCAGTAGCTTGTTTTGGAACAACAACAACAACAGAAGCTGTTTTTTAACACTTGCAGAAGGTGTAGTTGGACCAATAGCAGTAGGTGGTTTTGAGCAGCACCAGTAGATGTTGGTTTTTTCACAGCATCAGAAGTTAATACTTTTGGAACACCAACAAGATTTGATTGAGGCATCCCACATTCCTTCCTCTTTTTTACTTGGCTTAGTCACCTACATATTAAATTTAGCATTTATAAGTAATTGCTAAAAACAATAAATAGTGTCAATAAAATTTACACACTTTTGCAGATTCAACATGTTGTTCCTGTTTTAATTGAGCAGTTTGGCGCACTTGATTCATTCTATTGCTCTGCATACTCATAAAGAGGTATGTTAATATATACACACAAATAATAATGGAAGAATTATTAACTAGCAAATATACCTCATTAATCCCAGATCCTGTCAAATTAACTGTTGTGCCATCACCATCTACTTCATTATCAAATTGTGGATTTGTAGCATCAACATTGACAGTGGCACCAACTGGATTTTCATTTGGAGTCACAGAATCAATGACTGCCTCATTGACTTCAACAAATTCATCAACAGTCTCAGGTTAAGGGGGTGGTACAGGGCATTTCCCAACATTGTGACCAACTTCCCTGCATCTACCACATTTTTTCTTTGTACATGTCCTTCTATATTTGGTAGCACTAGGTTCTTCATCTGGCTCCCTTCTCCTTAATTTCTTGGGTCTTCCCACACCTTGTTTATATTCAGGGGGTAGTATGCTTTCAGCAGGAGTCTCAGGCCAATTGATAGGACCATTAATTGCTGTAATTGCATGCTCATAGCATTTCATGTAAGTATCCTTTAGATAATACTTGTCAACATAGTCTTCTGGTTCTTGACTGTTGTCTTGAATGGCAGCACAAGCATGTCTGCAAAGAATACCTGTTATTTCCCAAAGATTTCAAGAACAAGACCATGAATTGAGATTTACAATAAACTTATCACTCAACATTGAATGTGAGACTTCAAAGACTAAATGGCCAGACAATGTTGCAAACCAATTTCCACTTTTCCCTAGCACACAATATTGTGCTATTGAAAGCGTCACACAGGTTATTCATCAATACATCACATTTAGTGTAATAAGAAAATGTGTGCTTACGCCATAATTTAGTTCCAACCTTAATTAACCAGTCATAGGCTTCATTATTCACCTCTTTGATATGTTCATCTTCTCATCCCATGCCTCCTCAAAGCTAGCCTTAGCAGCCCTCATCATCAAATTTCTTAGCAAGGTTCCACCAACAAACTTATTTTTGAAATTATTATAAATATGTCTCTCACACACCCCGTGCTCTACATCTCCCAACAATTCATCAAAAACTAAGTTCAGGCCCTACAATGCATGCACATACAACAACAACAATGAGTTTTGCAAACTGTAGTAGATCACTAATAAAATATAATCATGGAAAAGATATTTATAAAAAATAGTAAACTAACCTTTTGTCGGTCTGACATGAAGACCCACTTATATGTCCTCACATCCCCAATGTCTTGAAATAGTAAAGTTAGGAACCATTTCCAACTTTCCTTTGCCTCAAACTCAACTATAGCCTATGCCAAGGGGAAATATTGATCTTCCATCTCTGCCCACTGCAGCCAGCAATATGCCTCCATAAGGGGTCTTTAGATGGCATCCATCTACCCTTATGAATGGTCTACAAGCAGCCAAAAAACTTCTTTTACACCCGTCCAAGCACATATAAAATGCTCCAAATCTTGGTTGCACATCAAGGGAAGGTCTGAGTAACTCTATCTTACAAGTGTTTCCTTTTTTTTTTCAACATAACACAGCAACATATGAATTTAACAAGGAGTATTGCTTAGTGGCATCCCTTTCAACATCTTCAATAGCCAATTTTCTAGCCCAATCTGCCCAAGCCTGAGAAATACCAACACAGAAATTCCTTCTAATGTTATCTTGAATTTATCTCTGACAACCTTTGCTACCCATTTGGACCCAGATTTTTTTGTCAAACACTCTGCCACACCTATGTCCATCCACTAAAGTTTGAACCCTACAAGTTTGCTTGTTTGTCACCTTGCTACACAGTATGATAAATGTGCATCCCTCTTGTTTACATCTCATCCTTACTCTTAATGAATCATTCTTGAAAATTTTTAGTTGTCTACCATTCAACACTGCATGTTCCAAAAATGCTTTCTTGAATTCTTTCATGGATGAAAAATCTATACCTTTCTTAAACTTGAATTGTTTACACAATTCCTCCTTCTTAAAAGTATATGGAGTTACTTTGGGTATTACATTTCCCTCAACATCACTGTCTTCAATGTCACTAACTAGTTCCTCACTAAAATAGTCTTCCTCAATTTGGTGCATGTGCATTTCATCATCCACAACTAACTCAAACCGGAATGCAGAACCAAATGTGACATGACTGTCAAAGCCAATGCCACTGCCACTGCACCTGCATCTTGTGAAAAATGGTCATCGCTATCTTCATCATTTGGCTGATCGCCAGTTCGCCACTACAAACATCCCTGCTACTATTTTGTTTAGACTGACCAACACCATCAACGTTTTCAGACTCACCAACATTCAGAAAGTGACCATCCTCACTACCAAGTTGTTCCTTCCCACACACGTTAACTGTGTCATCATCAACTTGCTCTACAATTTCAGCAATTGACACAGTGTGTTCAACATAAATCCCTACTTTACACTTATTCAACAATGCAAACTTGGGCAATTTCAATGCATCATTGTCATTCATAAATGGTTTCAGGTTCCCTTCAAATTGTGCATCCTCTGCTTTCCACCAAAATTTCATTTTACCATCATAGACTAAACCCTTCAGCAATCCCACACCTTCAAAGAATGACCATGTATCAATGTTCAGGCCATGGAAAGTATCCTTTTTAACATCAGCATAATGCAAGGATGGCTCAAACTTGAACTTTCCCATGTGGTGCATTACAACCATGAATTCTTCTCTTGTCCAATCCATGTTGTATAACCTACCAAAAACACAATTAATATGCCAAATTAATTATTCCCAATTTAAACCCATTAAGACCCCCCCCTTCCCCAAAATAAAATCAACATAAATCGAAATCCAAATTTATAGATATCAGTTTACAAACAACCAAAACCCCACAAAAATCGAAACCCCCAACATGGAAAATTTATAAGTGATCATAGTTAACACCTTAACCCAAATTAAATACTACAATGACACATTAATCACTTATCGCAAAAACAACTTCAGCACTGTTTAACAGAATCACACACACATCGTTGAAGAAACGTTGTTGAAGTCCATAAACGAAAGCTTCAACACGGATCTTCCTCCAAGGACCGAAACGCCTCTCAATGGTCAAACAAACGCCATTGAGGCACCCATACTACACCGTTCAATCTTCAAACTCCGTTCACATAGTCCACAAGAGAAGTTAACGGTGTTTATGCTCTTGCAAACAAGTGAGGTGTGAAAAATAGGTTCTCTATTTTTTTTTAAAATAATAATAATCCTCATCAGCAAACACAAAAGGCTATAACAATATGACTATTAAATCATTTGTCACATCACTCTTTCCCATCACTATTTTTTAGGAACTAAAAACACGCAAGACCTATATTTAAGGGGGGAAAAACATACTTAAACCGTAAGATAATAATGTCGTTCATTGTCTTATAAAGTTTAGATATTTTGCTGGTCCAAGAGTTTATAATTTAATTCCAATTTATATTCAAACTTTTATTATAATTAAAATGATACGAGTTTATTGATTAAAAAAATGTACACGTGCATGCTAATGAAATCACTATTTTTCGCGTTACCATATTTTAATTTATAATAATATACAAATATATCAAAAACTACTTTTAAAATTTTTGTCATACATATTAATTTAAATTATATGACGATGTAAAAAATATTTTAAATTCTTTTCTGCGTTTTTTTTTTGGGTTTATCATCATAAACGTTTCTTTCTGCTTGTTAATATATTCAGCTTTATATATGAATAAACTTTCTATTAATTGCTAATCATTTATGGATATTTTAAACTTGAGAAAGATTGTCAGATGTTAGTCTTAAAGAAGATACATAGGGTGAGTTTGATTCTGATTTTGTTTTAGTATTTAAAAATTATTTTAGAATACAGTTTTAAAAAAATAATAATTCAGTTAATAGAAGTAGAAGAAAAGGATGATAAGTGGGGGGTGTGCTGTCCCTATTGGGCTGGGCCCTTCCCCAAAAGGCCCCACCGTCGGGGCATAAGCGCCCTCTTGCTAATATTAAAAGAATATTGTATCACAATATATGTTTAAAAATATTTATTTATTACAGATTTTAATTATATCATGTTAACATTACAACTTATATTTTTCTTATCATACTTTTATGGGGATAGCTCAAGCGACGCACCAGAATCATTAGTAAAGGTTTTAAGATTAAAGTATTTTTATTATCATAAAAAGAACAGTAGTAAAAAAAATAGAGCGTCATTACAATTTACTCTTTTAACATTCATGGCTTATGTTGAGTTTTGTATGAAACCTGGAATGTTCAACCATCATTACCGATAGCACAACCACAACAAATATGGCCAATATTAGTTGTTTACAGATGAAACAATTACTGTGATGTTTTACATCCATTTATCTCAATCCTATTAAGCACCAATAAATTATGCAGTTGGCCAGATCAAGAGAACTTACCCCCACTCCAAGCATAGAACTCTGATGTAACAAGTATTTTATTTTACATCCCTGTTCACCACGGTAAAGCTATGAATATGATGCACGCTAAGATATTTATCAAGTGAGGAAAGGAAAAGACTAGGGCCTATGGATTTTGTTATACCATATATTTCCCAGAAAGATGCCAAGACCATGCGTAGTGCTAAATCTACAAAGCGACTAAAATTTAAAACAATCCACCGTATTTAACGATGCATTTGACCTGGAATCTACACATCCTAATTTTTATATTTAGCTCCAACAAGCACAAAATATTGAGGTCAGCTCGAGTTCAAATGGCAGCAGACACTGATAATAACATTGCAATGCTGTCCAGTTCAAAATTTGATGATGAATATTTTCATTTAACTGAGGTACACTATATATAATCAATGTGCAGAAAATTACATTGGCCTTTGTCTCCGCTATGGAGTGTAGAGGGGCATGCTAGGCAAGATCAGAAAGCATAATCATCGGGAGACCAAAAGAACAGTGATAGGAAACTCACATCCTTCGACTCCAACTGTATCAGGTAAAAAATATGATGGGGAGGGAAATAATCAGTAAATTACAGACGACCTTGGCAAAATCCCTCCCCAGCGCCTCAAGCTCATTTAGAAAAGCAAGATGTGATGCAAAGAATATATCATGGCGATCTCATGGCTTCTTGCCGTCTAAGAGGAATGCCTTCACCACCATCAAAGCCATCCTCTTCTGAATGCTTAGGAAGTCTAACAGATAAAGATGGTTGTAAACCTGCACATGAAGAAAATATTAACAAAGTCATGTCTGAAGAAAGTGCATGTGAGCACGAGAGTGTAATCTAAAGTTACATGAAATTGCTACTGTAGGATCACTAGATCATACCATCAGCCATATCCTTAGTTTTGTGAAGAAGAAAAGTTCCTGATAGAATGGTCACAAACCCACATATTTCTGTGATAACTTGTGTTGGACTTTGTCTATCCCAGTCCTGACATCAAAATCAATTCTCAATCAAAGGTCAACCCTAAGATATGGCAAAGAGGGGACAGACATTGAATGTGAAAGTAACAATTAAACTGATTTTTTTTTTTAACAGCAACAATTAAACTGATGATTTGCACATCAGATTCAAGACAAATAGTGAGACAAAAATTAAAGATTTGCATCTCCATATGCTTGTTAAGGGAAAGAGCAAAAGAAGTTTCACACCCTATTGAAATTTACGAGAAAACAATTTTCACATCAAGACGTAAATGCCTCAGCAGACACTCGTTTATTCATAAAAGCATTCACCTCTCACACTTCATTTGCAAGCAGTTCTTTACACAGGTATATGCAGGGACCTACCAAGAGAATCTTGACTAGCAAATAAAATTAGGTTCACATAGTTATAGGCAACAACCAGCATGCAAGTATCATTGAAGATCTAGTGGCAACACCAAAACAAAATGATATTAAGCATTGCCTTAACAAACACAGATTATACAATATACAATCAATCCGGATTATTTTAACACAATTTATACAATCTTAAAATTAGAGTAATGAAGCAGTGTCTAACTATACCAGTTAGGTAACAAAACTTACCTTAAACATAATAACACTAGCCACAATGGTAAATGTAGTGAACATAACATAATATATGGGAGATACCACTGCCGTATTAAAAGTATCCAGTGCCTGATTGCAGAAATGAAAAAAATATTATCACATGAATTATAAAGCAGAAAAAACTATTCATCAACCCCCCCCCCCCCCCAAAAAAAAAAATGGTGACAGTATGTAAAAGTAATTGCCTAATACTAGTAAGTAGCAGAATCATGACAAATCGACATCCAGCACCAAGGAAACATATAGCTTTATCCTAATCCAGCATATCCAAGTTTAAAGCCAAAGAGAAAATGAACTTGTTCACATAATAAACCATCCAGATACCTAAACCCAAGTTTGTCAAACTCGAGAGTCTACGTAACCCGGGCAACATTTGTAGACTCGATTCGTAAACTCGTAAAAGTTTTACCTAATATAAAAAATAATATAAAAAAAACTATTAATGACATATTTGCATAACATTAAACTTTTAACACAACAATAAATCAACATTTCAACTTCATAATATAGCAAGTAACAAATAACAACAATAAAGTGTGATAGTACATTAGTACTACAAAAGATCAAACCATTAAAATGACCAAATCATATATAAATTAAAAGTGTTTGATAGCAAGTTAACTCGTTTTCTCTACCTAGACCAGTAAAATCATAGGAGTCTAAGAGCTAACTTGAGTTTGACATCCATGTCCAAAGTTGCCTTTATGTGCATTTAGATTTAAGAGGAGTGCTAGCAACACAACTCTTTCAACGCATTCTTTATTATTGATTAAAATTTATTGGAAACTACAAAATTATGAGTGGGGGCTCATTAAATATGGAATACGACCCACACATATTTGAGATTTTTAATAAACATCAGCCAATAATAAATAGTGTTGCTAACATTTCCCTTAGGGGGGATATTTGGTATACAAAGTCTTTTTTCATCCCCGAGAATCATGTCTCCAAGGAATTATATTTCCTGGGAATGTCATAAATATGTTCGGTTTGTCTAAGATATTCCCAGGAATGAAAGACATAATTATACAAAAAACTTTCACCCTTCGTAGGAATCTTGGATTCCCAACCCCTCCCATGGGAAAGTTTTAGTGGGAAATTTAATTAAAAAACAATTCCTGGGAATGATTTTTAAAATATTTATACCAGACATAGGAATTTAACATTCCCAACCTAAGATTCCTAGGAAACTTTAAAAAAAAAAAACTACCAAACACCCCATTGGATTTAAATTACAAAATTCATCACAGTAGCTTTCTCATATCTTCTTCCCAAAAAAATTAAAAGACAGGGAAATCTTGGCCAACTGACAAACGAGAGTCAAACTTCTGTTTTCCTTGTTGACCTTCCTCATTTAGCTGTCAATTTTCCGATCAAGTTCTTTATCTTTAAACCAAGGGATAAAATTTTCAATCAATCACAGTAGTTTACTTAAAGATCACAAGGTTATATCAGATGGTAATATGTTTAAAGTTACAAGATTTACACAATAAAAAGAATTATGGTTCAAGAAACATATCATGCATAAGTCCAACAAGAAGATAAATAACCAACACTTAGACAATTTTATATTCTTCTCAACACAAGCAAGAAAAGATTACATACATAAAATGTTTAAAAATCAAAATACATTTAAAAAAATTGTGAGCATAAATACATGATACTTTCACAGATTTCACTGAATGGTAACAGAAATTCAATCAAACTATTTTCATGTACATGATACCTGTTGACCAAAATAAGTAGTGAAGTACATTACAAAACTTGTTGAGTGTTGACAAAAACAAGTACATAATAGTACATCAAATAAATAAAAAGTTCAGGGAACTAACAAGAAAAACTACTGTACCTTATTTAAATAATTCATTTGGGTAAGAACACAAACAATTACAACTAGAGTGAATGCCCAAGTTTGAGGGTAAATTAGCTGATTCATCCCCGACAGTGTTAACTTTATGACAATTCCAAGAGCCTTAACACTCATAACCTGTCAAAGGAAAACCTTACAATACAAATACAGGGGGGAAAATAACAAGGGGAGACAAATACTATTAGAAAGTCATCAATGACTACATAATGAGACATACCGTTAGAGAACCTACAAGGGAACAAACACCGATATAAACCATTATGTGTGTCTGGCCATAGAGAGGAATGAAGTGGAAGATAAGGATAAAAGTAGCTGTTATTACCAAAGCTGCATAAAAGAGAAATGCTGCAGTAGAAAGATTATGTTCTTGGTTAGTCGTTAAATACGATATCTATTGAGTAAAGACAGTGATATATCAAGTAGGAACATGGCTACCTGGTTCCATAGCAAGATCCCACACTTCTGAAACAGATTCAATTTCCCGTTCTTGAGGAGCATGCAAAACAATTGTTGTAGATCCCACGACACACAAAACGCAACCAAGAATTCCAAAAATATGTAGCCTCTCCCGTAAAATAATATGAGCAAGAGCAGCACTGCAAGCAAACATCACAAATCAGAATTTACCATGAGTCAAGCATCAATTTGAAGCTAAATTTTTATCATGCCTGATAATAATGCTAAGAGCACCAAGAGGGGTGACCAATATAGCTGGGGCAAATGCATAAGCTGCAAAATTGGCAATCTCCCCAACAATCACTGTTGAAATTGCAAATGTGTTAGAAAATTATAATAGAAATTTTAATCCACTTAATAGTATATGCAACTCATAGCATAGCATCTTTATATGCCCTTTGTGTCCATGCTGAGATATTCCCTTGGAAAATATGTGAAGCAAAAGAAAGGATATAAAAGAACAAGTTAGGATGAAGGTACAGGCTTTAGCAACTTTTTTTTTATTTATTCTTTATTTTGTGCAATGCATAAATTTGGATAATAAGTAGCAGAAAGATGGATTATACATGGATGAAGGGGAAAACATACAGATGAGTGCCCCTCTTTGGATTTGTTAAGGTGCTACATAGAACTCAATCTATAGTCTACAGAAGTATAGTAACTACATTACTTTCTGCACTTGTAAAATAACTGTAAAATATATATAAAAAAAAAGGCAGGAGCTCAAGAGATACACTTGGGAAAGGAAAAATCAACAATACATTCAATTCATTTGTCATTCCAAAACCAAACAGAATAATATGTATTACTCACTTGTTATCATTCCCACCCACCAAAGCGGCTCATACAAGTAAGAATAACCTCCACTTCCTGTCAGATATAATTTTGGATAGTCAGTCACTATTGCACATGATCCATCAGGGAGACAATGAACCAAAAAAATAAAAACTATTAACAGCACACGATAATACAAGTGCACTGACTTATATTATATCCATCCTAACAGAAAGAGCAAATGCTAGAGATACAGAAACATTAGGCAACAACTATTTTGTAGAGTAAATTAAATAAATCAAAGAAAAGAGACCCATATAGTTTAGAGTTAAGCATCCATTTCATTAAAACATAATATAATTTCTCTATAGGAGAAGAATAAAAGATTTCCCTAGTGATGAGTTGCTACAACATGAAAACATGAAACTAGCAGACAGTTTATCCACCGATTTCTAAAATTTAAAGCAAGATCTCAAGTCACACAAACTCCATTTTTCTTCGTGGCAATAAAGACGCGGCTAGAATAATATAGATCTATCATCATTCCATACCAAGGAGCAAAAGAAAAGAATTGTTAAAATTGCCAAAAAAAAGTTGGATGAAAATCTTAAGGATGAGAATCGAGAACATAAAAGTGTTCCCTTCCTCCTCACGCCGAGACCAAATAAGCTTATTCTACAACAATTTCTGGGCAAGAAGATATAAAAAAAAAAGCCAGGCAAAGCAACGCATCGAGTTTAAACTTGAGAGATTTGAGACAGATGAACTCGCGGCCCAAGAGAGTAAAGAAAAAAAGCTCCAGATCCCAAGAAAACTTAACCAAACACGGAAAATAAACTCAATACAAGTGAATAAAAACTCCTCGGGAGATCAGCGAAGCACGAGAAACGAGTACTAATTCAAAAGAAATCGAGAGTGAAGGATGAACGATACCGGCCCTGATTCCACTAGCACCGGCCTTCTTCAAACCCTTCTTTTTGACAATGAAGCTGGCACCGATGAAGAAGCTAGAGGAGAGAGCGAGACACAGTCCCTTTATGTTGTCGGAGGACATGCCCTCGCGCCAGCTCGAAGTCGAAGAAGAAGAAGAAGAAGTCGCCATGCCAAAACCCTAACCCTAGGTGCAGAGTGAGATCTTGCCGCGAGAAAGAAAATAAAAAATCAACAATCGGAGTGGATACAGCTGTCACAAAAGTTCTCTCCCTCAGGATCGGAAATGCTTTGCAATTGCATATGCATTTGAGATTTTGAGAGATAAGTAACCAAAAATTTACAGTGTGACTGAGACTGCTAACAAGGTTGATGACTACTATACTCCATTCTTCTTCATTCCTGCTAATCTAAATCTTTACTTGATTGGGAATTACTCTCTCTCGTTTGCCAAATTCCCAATACTCTCTTGTCTTCCTCCTCACCTCCTTTTTTCTTTCTCCTTTTTTTTTTTTTGTTTTTATCTCTATCGTACGATTAATATGAATATCACTATCTCGTCAAAAAAAGTAGTAATATGAATAATCTTATTGTTGCCATATCATCTCTCGCACAACCAATACCAAACGTTTTTTTTTTTTTTTTGTTATTTTATCGTGGAGACCCTTTTTCTATTTTCTTCATGATTTACTTAAATTTAAACAATTTTACTTATCAAGTTTTTTAATAATTCAAGCAGATTATTTGAGGGTGCATGAGTTATATAAATAATTATTGCTTAATTTATTTTTATTAATTAAAGAATCATTTTTTAATTAATTCAAGTTAAATACTCTATCTATCAACTTTGATATTGAAATTAAATTTTTGTGTAAAATTTTAAAATTTATGTAATATTATAAGACTCATAAATTTAGAATAAACAACTGATTTACATAATTATGTACATAGATGCTCTTAGTTGTAATTTTAAAAAGATTAATAATAATAATTTATCTACATCGAATTTTACGGATTAATTTCGAGTTAAAAACAATTATAATCGGCTGTTGAAGCCCATGGGGATAATAAAAGAAAATTTGCCGCCTTTTCTTATTTTAGGATCCAAAATTGTCGATCAAATCTATGCTGTTTTTTCTCAACAACAAAAAAAATCTATGCTGTTTTTTGGCTTCACTTTTATGTTTGATTGAGTAACGTCCATAAATGAAATGAAGTAGACTTTTCACTTAAACGAGTAAGCTAAAGGCTAAAGGGACAAGGTAACAAGTTTTGGGTGCACCTGTATTTTCTCATGGGTTTAATTGCATTATTGATTTCATTTTTATTAGTAATTACGAAACATCACGTTCATTCTTTATTTTTAAAGGATTATACAACAAATAAAGTAAGAAAACCGTAAAAAAAATAAAGTAATAATGAATTATCATTTTTATTACTAATACTAAACACAGTTTTGTGAGTTAAGCCTAGTTAAAAAAAATGTTTTTTTAAATGATGGTTATAGCAAAATTCACAAACATGTAGACATTGATTAGGTCAATCTAAGTGCACCCCACCTGACACGTGTTGTACCTATCCACCATTGTTGTAGAGCATTGGATTTATTATTGTTGAACTGTATGGTTTAGCTGTAATTTTTGCAACTGGTATGAAGAGTATGGGAACGAAATTTGTTGAATTTGTAAAATAGCTTTTAATCATATAAAAATATGTTTATTTACTCCATGTAAAAATCATTGGTTGTGTACTCAAAAATATATTTTTGACATTTTCATAATTCAAGTGCTACATAACCTTTCAAAATACTAAAAACATGTTTGATACCGCATCTAATAATAAAATAAACACAAAAACTACACAAATTAGCTTGTCAAATAGCAACATAAACGCAAAAGCTACACAAATCAACTTCTATTTAGACGCGGATCGAAGTGGATGTGATGGAAAAACAAACATGCAAGAAACGGTTGCATATGCAGACAATGAACACTCCCCTCCCATTTTGTTCATGGCAGTGGTGTAATTCAGTTAGGATCATTGATAAATATGAAGAAGATACAAAGGCATTGAATAGTAAGTTGTCAAAGAAAAACTATTTGTAATAAGGAGCAAGCAATAATAGATAAGATACAATACTTAAATTGAGGCCAACAAATAGATCGAGTTTTTAATTTAGGCATAAGTGAGTGGTTAAACAAGCTAATGTTATGATTAAAGTTGAAGTTTGGAGAAAACTAGAAAGCATCGAATTCAAAATGTGTTGAAGTGTTTTCAATATATGGAAATATAAATAAGGTGAAAACAAGATGGTTGCGGGAGTCAATATTGTATTGTTTGGTCTGGGACAGAGATTCAATTGTGCTTTACAAAATTGTTAATCTAATTGACAAACCCTGATGTGTTTTTCCTCAAAAAAAATAAAAAAATACTACAGCTTTGTTTTCATATTTAGGTGAAATGAAAGATTAAAATTTTCAAGGCAAAATTATAATTTTATAACATGAAAAGATACCTTCAAAGAAAAAATGAATTGATTCATGCCCTTACATTCTAATTGAGATTATTTTGTTTCTGGTTATTTGGTAGGTGATATAAATTATCCTTTATGAAAGAAACAATGTTAACTTCTCTCTTATAATAAAGATGAATTACTATTACAAAAAATACTCCAATAAAGATGAATTTGTTAAACCAATAGTTTTCATAAAAAAAATTACCAAAACTTTAAAATATATAAGTGATTGTTTAATAAATTAAATAAGTCAAGAAACTTTTAATAGTCATTTTTTTCCTTGTTGTATCAATACAGCAAGCTACTAATTATTGTATCTTGGAAACCTCAATTTTTTTATAAGATCTTGGACACCATTAGAGCATCTTCGATAATAAATTTGACTTTGAGATCTTAGAGTACTTTTTCGTGAATCTCACACAATATCACGTATGCATTAATATATTTCTTATTTTTTATTTTAACGGTAGATTTCAATTTGAAATTTTTAGACACATTTTGTGGATCCACTTAAAATTCACACTACACACACCAACCTCCTTTGCCACCTCCTTTGTTGGCCCCCACCCTCCTCTGTCAGCCCCACCGTCCTTCGCCCCCAACCTCCCTTTATAACCTCTACTTTCCTTTTTTCTTTGCACCTCAGCCTCCACCTCTTCTGCCCCCACCTCCTTTGTTTAGAAGTTTCACCACACACACCTTGGTGTTCCGCGATTTATCTAATCGTTGGTGAGGGTCACCACGCCTACCTTGATGTCGTTGTGCACACCTCTTCATACCAAATTTGTGTTTTTAATTGTATTTCATTTTTTAATTTATTATTTTCGTTATAGTTGTTGTTGTTTGGATCTGTTGTTCTTCTTGTGTTTGATCTATTTTGTTTCCTTCTTCCCTCTTTCTATTTGTTGGTTCCCTCGAGAAGCTATTAGGGAGAGAGAGATTAAAAAATATTTTTTTTAGAATAGTGCATATCTTTAAGGTTCTTGTGGAAGAACTCATTCTCCACTTTGGAGATCTTGAGTCTGCCTCTAATGGTAGATTTTGTCAAGGCCAGATCTTGAACTCAACATCCCACCTCCAGACACACCGTTAAAGATGCTCTCTTATACCCTTAAATATAAGTTATTTATGATTCCACCTAATCCCTTTAAGTAAATTATAAGGTTAATCAATTTTTTAGTCTTTCAACTTTTTCAAATGCAATTTTATAGTCTCAATTTTTTTTACAACTTTTAGTCCTTCATTCATTTTTTTGTTAGTATTTTTAGTTCTTCTAAGATTTTTGTCCATTTTTAATCCCTCATTTATTTTCACTACTCAAAATTAGTCTCAAATATAAAATAAATGAAGGACTAAAAATGACAAAAAATGAGGACTAATTTTGAACAATAAAATAAATAAGGGACTAAAAATCGGTAAAAATATTTAGAGAGACTAAAAATACTGACGAAAAATTAATAAAAGACTAAAAATTGTCAATTCTTTTCTAAAGACTAAAAATTGAAATTTATAAAAATTGAGATTATAAAAACTTAATTAACCAAAAATTATATATAAAAAAGCTTAATATCATTCATGACAATGTATTTTATGTTGTGTCTTTCTACGTTAGTATTTATTTATTCAAGTGACAACTAAAATTCATTATATTACTTAGGGTGTGTTTTGTTGGTAAGGTACTTAGGGTGATGTTATGGGGTGATGTCATGTGTCAATTTATATTTATTTTCTCCAAAATTATAAATCTACTATATCTACTATAAAAGAAGGTTTGATTCTATGTGGTGATGTCATGTGACAATCTTATATTCATTCCATCCAAAATTATTAAATAGTATTATCCAATTCAATTAATTCATTTTAATGGTTCCTATTTCATTAATTGATCATAATACTATTAAGTGATACAATTTTTCTATTTGAAAACAATTATAATTTAAATGATGTATGTGATTAAAAAAGAATTATAGACCAAATTGATTTATTACATTTTAAATTGATTAAGAAAATTTTATATTATATGATATTCAATTTATTTAATGCATTATTGTAACATTTCAATTTTCCTTGTGTGTGATGAGTAGACATTATTATTGCTTTCTTGTGTGATGAGTAGTGTTTTAGATTATTGAAATGGTAGAAAATGAGATGTTACCGTATGATACCTAAGCATGGTTAAGCTCTTAAGTTTTTAAGCTAACGTTTAAAAAGAATAATGGTCAACTCATTAAAGGCCTAAATGTTAATAATTGGATTTTAGTCTAGAAATAGATATTAGAAGCTTGAAAGAAGAAAATTAGTATTTAATGCAAGTAAGGTTAGAAATTAAGTGTGAATAATTAAGGTTGATAAATCGTGATCTAGATTTCATAGAATTAGAAAAAGGGTAATTAAATAATAAAAGTTTAAAGTGGAGGGCATTTCGTAAATGATTATACAACTTGTCTTAAAATAGAATTTTAGTTTATTTATTTGGTGACTAATTAAAGTGTTTGATTATATGATATAGAATTGTGTGTGTGTGTGTGTGTGTGTGTGTGTGCGTGTGCGTGTGCGTGTGCGTGTGCGTGTGTGTGTGTGTGTTATTTTTCTATTCTTCTTAGCTCAATTTACATCTCTTTGATCCTTACTTTCTCACTTTACTTAGTTTTGATCTTAGGCAAATCATTGAGTTTGATTAATAATTGTGGTTTATTTTCGGATTTTTATGTTTATTTGGCCCATCTTCCTTGGGCAAGGCCTACAGGACACTAAAGAACTCAAAATGGAACATGTGAGTAGTCCCTGGAAATCTAAGAAAAACATCTTCAATTTTGTCACAAATAAGCTTGGGTCAATTTTGTTGTCTTGAGGGTCAAATTAGGCTTGGAATTTAGAACCTCTGCACTCGAATAATTGGGCTATGAGTTTGGGCTTTGTTTTGTGTAATTAGTTTAATTAGGTAGATTAGATGGGCCTAATTAAGGTTCATCCCTTCCTTATGAGTAGTAACTCTATATATGTAAGAATTAGTTAGTTAGTTACTTCGTTTTGTAAAAAACAATAAAACAGATTTAATTACTTGTTGTGCAAGCTTTAGGATCAAACTATTTTCTCTTTTTTTTTCTCAATTGTTCTTCATTCTTCTTCCTTTTTTCACTTTCGTTATTCCTTCCTCTTCTATAAATTTCGTGGCTTTTCCATTGGTGATGATCATGAAAGGCTAAACACTTAATCAATCCAAGGATCCACTCCAATCAAGGCTGAATTTGAGTTCTTGTTTAGTATTTCTAATCTTTATGAATGTTCATCTTTTCTTCAATCCTATTCTCAATTTTCATGATTATGATTATGCTTAGGATTGAAAATGAATTAGTTATGGATTCATTTCCTAATTTTTAAATTTAATCACAGATTATTTGAATGATTTTCCAACCTAATTTGCGATTTTAAACAATTTAGGGATTGATTCGATTGAACTATCTTTAATGCATTTGAATGAACTTTCACACTCTGAACATCATTCGTAGTAACTGTTATAATTCGATTTGCATGATTTGGTGAATTGGATTGATGTTATTAAACTTGATTTGTATTTTGTTTTGTTTTGTTCTATTTCTTCATCTTTGTTTTTGTGTTTTCACATTCCTTTACATTCATGTACAAACTATTCGTTGAAATTCTCCATGTTGTTTATAAGTGAATTAAAGTAGGAACCAAAATGAATTGTATCTCTGAGTCAACCTAGGTTAATCCTATATTACAAAATTTCCTAGTTTTATTTGTTTTGGAGCGATTTGATAGTCGTTATCAGAGAGCACATCATAGGCTATCCAAGCTACCCATTAGTCATATTAATTGTCATTCAAAGTGCTTAGATTCAAAAGATAAGAATTAGGTCTTGCAATTTCCATTAGTCCAAGCATTTCACCTATAATAAGTGTTGTTTTTAAAAGCCAAAGTTCAGGTCATTTCTCCCATTTTGCTTGAAGCTTTTAGAGAGAGGGGAAACCATATATTTTATTCTTCTTCCAAATTCATACATGTGTTCTTGAAGTTCCTTCCATGAAAGCTTATGTAAGTTGTCTCAAATCCTTCTTATAGACATGTTTTCTTCATTAGAATCTTGCTAGTTTCTTATCTATGGATTCAAATTTCATTCTTTTTTTTCATTCTTAGAAGTTGGAGACATAAGCTTTTAAGTCCCTTGAACAACATGAGATTTCTTTCTCATCGTCCAAGGTAATAGGGGTTCTTCTAATTCTTAAACCCCAACCTGGTATTGATTGGAAGCTAAGCTTCAATAGGAGTTATTTTTTAATGCTAGAAATTCATAGTTTCTGTAATGTTGCGATCGGTATGATACACTGTTTTCTCACTATAATAATGTCAAAAATGGACTTCGTGCATGCCAAAACCCAGGGTTTGATATAAAATTCACTTAAAACGGAGTTCTATAGAGAAAGTTATGACAGATTGAGTTTGTAGTGATTTTGTAAGAACCCTAAACTAGTCCAAATTGAATATGGCCAAAATGATCCCATAGGTTACTTTTCTTCATAAATTGACCTCATAAATGGATAAATTAGGGTATAAATTATATGGTTGCATGTAAAATTTATGAAAAATCAATTTCCAGAACACTTAGAAATTTAAAAACAAGTTTAAGAATGAAACTTTGTGAAACAAGGTAGTAGCTTGATACCAGACATTAGATGACTTAATTTGGTAATTTTAAGACTAAAAATGGATTTATAATGAAGAAAAGCCTAGGGAAAGTGTCAGGGAGCCCTGAGAATTGCTCTAGAATCCACTATAAACTTATAAGCTAAGACAAACAAAATTACTAAACCCATGATGACCAAGTCGTATTAATTCTCTAATTTGTAAGTTGATGTTGTATGCAATATTTGTGGATTGTATTATCAATGCTGATATGAATTTGCAATTGTTCTTTGAGGGTTACTGTTATGCCTCAAAATGTACTGGATATTGTTAATGTGACAGTTGAAATATAAGGTGAATGTCATGTTCAATGTTGAGATTGATTGTATGCATGTCCGATGACTACTGTTATGTTTTGCGTGAATATATTGTCTGCTAGTGTGACTGTTATGATATGAATGAATGATGAAATTTTATTACTGCTTATGAATACTTAAGACCGAAAGAATGTGAACTCTCACAGCGTGTGGTTTATATTTCTGCATTATATTGATATTCATCTATATGCCTTTTGGTCAGAGTCTGGGGGTGACCCTCGGCAAATTGCTTGTTATAAATTCTGGGATGTTGTAAACATAGCCATTATGTTGACGAATTTTCAGTAGATTTGGGTGAAAAGTGATTTATATCACTTGAAGGGCCTAAAATGGTTCCTTGAAAGTAGTGCATAGGATTGAGCCTCGCCTCTCTCTCTCTCTCTTTCTCTCTCTCTCTGTGTATGAATGTTTGTTTTGTGTATTGTATGCAACATGAGGGCTATGCACACAATGCAACAGAAAGATGCAAGATTGAAGGAAGAGTAAGGAACCATTAGTTCTATCCCATCTGTAAAATGATGTGATTATGGTTATGTTCCATCTATAAGATGGTGAGGTATGCAGTTATGTTCCATCTATAAGATGGTAATATATATGATTATGATCCATTTGTGTGATGGTGAAGTATGTGGTTATGTTATATCTATAAGATGAAGAGGTATAAGATTATGTTTCACCTATGAGATGGTGATGTTTATGTTCAAAAATCGATGATTTATAGGGTACATTTGGGTATAATCGACGGAGAGGTTCGAAAAACCTAAGGAAATTAGCAAGTGGTGATTATCCGACATTTGGTGCACTAATTTGGCACGAGAAACTCACATGCCTCACTTTACTACTCCTGACAGGCTCCGAGACTATACTTTTTGGAGTTGGGAGCTTGGGGATTGGTATACATTGTACCCGTATGTGGTGATCACTCCCAACTGTCATTCATGTGGTTGTGTAAGACCACCAATACCTAGGAGGCTTGGTGGCATTGTTGGACCCTATTATGTGTCAAGTGTGACAATTAGTTGTGTCCAATGTGATTATCAATGATGTCAAGTGTAGTATTTGATTGTGTTAAGAGTGATAGTCAGTGGTGTTAAGTATTATAGTCATTTACGTAAAGTGTGATAGTTATGCGCTCTAGGGCATCGAGAGTGTTGTTTGCCTATAAAAATTATACGTCATGGTTATGTAAGTTGTATGCTTTGTTTGTGGCGTTTGAGGAGTAGAGGACTCACCCTTACAACCAACAACTTTCAGGTATCGACATCAGAGGAAACCATGATGATCTCATGCTTGTGAAGATAAAAGAATGTAGATAGTTGTTGTGGCAGTTAGAGCCTTCATCTAAGGAGGATTCATCTTAGATATTATTTGGTACCTTGGGTTAGGTAGATGTCTGCTTTGAGACTTAGGTTTTCTTTTGGATGTATCCATTTTAGAGTTGGGTGTACTTAGGTTCAGATTGTCATATTTGTTATAGATTTACATGTTACACTTACTTTTAGACATTTTATAGGTTGTAATTCCATTTTATTTTCCTATGACACGGTACTATGTACTTTTTATTATTATGTATAAAACTATGTTATTTCACCCTTGTATTTAATTATTTTCTCACAAGGTTTTACGAATTTTTTTTAATTGTACTGACTTTCAAGAGATGATGTTAATGTGCTTTTATATGTTTTAATGAGATTTATTTACACAAGTTTTACAATGAAGTTTATCCGTATATGTTTTCAAAAAAAAAAATATTACTCGAGTTTTGTAGAAAATATTAATTTATTAATATGCATTTGAAGAATAAAAAAAATTAACGAGAGTTTTTTAAACAATGTTATGATCTAGAATCTTGGGTGTTACAACTATAATTATGATAATTTTTTTATTAATTATCATGAGTCTCTATAATTTACATGTATAATTAATTTACTGATTATGCATTTTTTTTTTTGCGAGATACATTTTTTTGTGACATTTTACGGATTCCATATACATTCTATTATTTAAATTATTATTTATTTTTCTTGTTATCTTTTTCTTTACCTTACTCCAAATTTCACACTTTCAATTCTTTATCTTTTCTTCTTCTATTTCTTCTCATTGCTTAATAATTGGGTTTGCATCATTTTAGTATAACCAAAGTTCCTCTGAATTCGATACTTGAACTTCCATTTTAATTGTTACTACTTGTGATAAAATTGGTACATTTGCCAATGAGTTAACAATATATAAATTCTTGCATACAAAATTTTCTAATTTGATACATTTTTTCTTCTGAAAATATATTTTTAAAATTTTAACAACTTTAATATTTAATTATTCTAGATAATATATTATTATTTAATAAATAAATAAAAATTGATTTTAATCAATTTTCAAATTATTAGTTATATTATTAATACTTAAATCTAACAAAAAATAAATTAAACTACGTCATACCTATAATATATCCAAATAATTATACTAATTTTTATCACTATTTATAATAAATCAATTTTATTGTTTATAATATTTTTGTATATATAATAACTTTAACATATTTAATTAATTAATTTAATTTAAAATCTATTATAAAAGAATGTTTTGCCACATGAACAAATGTCACTTTTGATGAAGTTTAGTCATCAACAAAGCAACTAGATACTTTGGATCAGTAACACAGTTACAAAAAAATAAAAAATAGAAAACTAAATCAACTTTTTGAAAAGAAAGTTAAAAGGGAACATGTAAAGCATTACTAAAATGAAGAGAATATGATGCATAAGAATAATGCTCTCACAAGGATAAGTGTTCCTTACGCTATAGTAATAATAGACTAAAAGTTTGGTTATCGAATCCTAAAGATCAATTGTATTTTTAAATAATTAAAATTATTAAGCTAACACTTGAGATAATTCGAAAGAAGATTTAAGTATTTTTTGTGGTTTTTAGTTTTTAAAAGAAAACAATTAAACTACTGTAGGAAAGAGATTTAAGTGATAGTAAAAGTGAACAAAGATTATGATTCACTAGTATCAATTTTCCTTCAATCTCAGTTCTAAATGAAGTTTCTTCCACAATTAATTATCGATTTCCAAAGCCAACCAAAGCCTACGATCAAGGTCAAATGATACTCTTTGTCTTAAATCAATACTCCTATGATCATGGATATATCAATTTAAGTAAAAGGATATAATCTATTCCAGAGATGATTAATTAAGGATTAACTAATCCATCATAGATTACCCAAATAGTTTAATCATGCAATTTGGTGTAAAACATTACAGATGATTCCCACAATACATTCAATTAAACATAGGATTGATAAGTTCCCAATTAAATAGTAGAGATAAGGAAAAAAATTAATTAACATAAAACATTGAGGGATTTCATTAAGAGTAGAGAAAAAGGTATAATTGGAAAATTACATTATAATCCCTGAACTAGGGTGACTAACTGCTCATGATCAGCGCACGACTCAAAAACCTATATGAATTTAGCATAGACATACGAACAAGGTACGAATGATGATCACATCCATTTTCACGAAGTTGTTCATGCTTCAGAACTCTCAATATCCCTGAGAATGCTTTCAAATTCATAAATTAGGTAAAAGATAAGATACAAAAAAACAACCCCTATTTATAACTTCCTAAAGATATCAGCCAAAAAGGCACATTACGGTTTTGTTGAACTCCACCATGACCGTGGTTGAAAACTTGTGACATTGAAGCTTTAGGATGTGGTGGAATGACTATGATCTTCATGGTGTGGACTACGATTGTACTACTTACCACAACTATAGTTGGAAGCTGACGTTGTTCAAAATGAATGTCAATCATTTTACCTTGGGCGTACTGTTTACCATGACCATGATGAATGTACCATAGTTGTAGTCAAGTGAGAGAGTTCTTCAAATCTTCAAAAACATGCAATTTCCAACTCTTGCACTCCATTAAGCGACTATACTTCTACAAGACAAAACTAGTGTCCAAATGTGAGTCATGCCAAGAAAATGCATGAAAATAACACAAAATATCACTCAAAAAGTGATTTTATTAGAATCCTACCAAAGATAATACCCTCAATAACAACAATTTTCTGAAGCATATGTGTATATAAAAATATATTTAAATATATTTTGATATATCTACTAACATATATGTATTGAAATTTAAACTAAATTATTAATAACATTAATTTTTTAAAATACAAAAACTACTCTTATAAATTAAAAAAATGTGAATTTAATACCTGTGGAAGGAATGGGATACTAAACTAGTTATAAGTATAATCAAGGGTAGATTTTGTTTTTTGTCCTTAATCTTTTAAATATTTATGATTTTGGTCCCAAAACTTTTAGACAACCGATCAACATTCTCAAACTTTTTTGTCCAATATTTCGGTCATTTGCTCATTTTCGTCTATTTTGATTGTTAATCAATAATGTGATGTTTTTTTATTATTATTTTATTCCATTTTATAGTAGTTAAAAACCATAAAAAATATTGAAGTAAAAAAATAATACTATGACATTATTTGATTTAGTTTGTTTTATTATAAATATATTACTTAATGTTATAAAAGAAAATTTGTGTATGTGGAAAGAAATGAAAAAAAAGTTATGAAAACAATCATAATAAGAATTGGTGATATATTGAGAATATAAAATAGTCCAATCTCAATTCACTGCACATAATATTTTTCTTATAATAATCTGTTATTTTTTTAGAATTATTTTATTTTATTTTATTATAAAAACAAGAATAATAAATAAATAAATAAAGATGAATGCTAACTAGTGCTCGGTCAAACATTGGTTAAGAAAGTAAAAAAATAAAATGTTTTATTAAAGGTATGTGTGCCATGGTGATAAGCATTTATTAAAGTGCCCGTTTTGATGACAACATTACTTTGTAAAGTAAAGAAAGAGGATGAGTGATGCCACTGCTTGCCCAACTAGATTGTTTTTCTTCATATTCTGTTGTAGGAGAATGAGAATGAGAAAGATTTTAAAAATTCTACAATGCTTTTATTGAATTATGAAGTTTGATCAAATAACCAATTTCTGGTTGGCTTTTGTTAAACTTTAGGTATTTCCATTGTGTGTGTGTTTATGTTTTAAGCTATGGGGAGAAGTTGTGGGATGTGAATTGTGGTTAACTATTGGGCCAAAGGTCTGTTGGCATTGCACTCTGCTTTCAGTGAAATGACAAAACAAATTTGGGAGTTCTTTATGTGGCAACATCTATTGCTGTGATTTTTGGTTAGGATTTTACTCATTTCATGGTGGAACCAAATTTTTTTTTTGTAGAAATTATATTCCCTTCTCAGACATAAACTTTCCCATTTTATTCCTTTGCATATGTGTGCCTCAGAAGGCACTATACAACAATGGAGAGTGGTGAGTTTCTAAAACTAATGTTAAAGTTGTTTTTCGATTTATTATCATCTATCGAATTGTTGAAGATACCTGCGAGCTTGTGGGGGAAACATAGGAGATGATGGTGCAGACAATACAATTATAATACTAGTTTTAGGTAAATTATTATTAGTCTATATATATAATTCTTCTTGTCGCTGGCTAGCTGTGAACTGAGTTTCACCAGAAAATGATTTAAATCCATTAAAAGCTTTTGCTTATCATGTGGCATTATATTTGAGCTAAATACAATGCTTTCTATTTTGACTTGTCTATTAAAAACTATGTGGATGTGATTCTCGTACTTGGTTTCCTATTGACTACACTCGTATGATGCAAATTAGAGGCAGTGGAGTTCTTATATCACCCTTGACTTATGTTTTTGATGAAGAAACCCCAAGATGACGTCAACTCCTATCTGAACTTGGGTTGATCAATCCATGGAGTCATTTGTGGATGTTTCATTTTTCATTTACTGCCAAAGTAGATGAGCATTACCTCTATGGTGAAAGCTGCAAGAAACAAGTACACCAAAATGGAGGACATAGATAACTGAAATTGCATTTTTAGCTCATTATTCATAGAAGAACTCCTATCTCCACATCGCTTTATAGATTGAAATTTTTGTAGCAAGCTTGTATCTTCCTTTCCTCCTCTTCATAACATTGTCTTCTTTGTCCTTTCGGGGGAATTGTTAAAAGTTGAATTGGGATTTTGTTTTATTTGTATTACAGTTATAATTAGTTAGGAGTAGTTACAAAATTAGTTAGTTAGCTTTACAACTTTGTATAAAAACTCATTTTCTGTACTTTGTACAAACCAATTTCAATGAATACTCTTCTTAATAATTTGTGACCTTAATGAGTTGGCCATCTTTTGAATGATGTTTGATACATGTCAGCCAGTGAAGAAATATGTCTAATGAATAAATCTTTGGTTTTTGAACTTCTTATTGGTCAAATTTGCTAGCTGTACTCTCATAATGTCATGTAAACAAAATAGGCTTTAAAATTTTAAATATAAAATAAAATCCAATATTCAAATATTGTACACAACACTTATAATATAATTATAAAAACAATAATATTATAATATTACACCTAAAGTTACATAAAGGCTACATATGAATATAATTTCACACTATTTAAATATTTAAAAATTATATAATTATTTTTAAATATATTCCTTTTTGATATGATTTTACTTTATTTTTCATTATTTTTTACTTCTTTTTTATTTGATTTCTTTTTTTGGAAGAAAACATCTCGTATCTAGTGATAGTTATAATTTATAACAATTATTTTTTGGTAATGCATAATTATGAGATATAAGATTTTTTTATAATTTTTTTTCAATTTTAATATATTTAGTTTATTTTATTTTCATTGCTTTTTTATTTTATTTTAAAACAATCATATTGAGCCTTAATTTTCATTTGTGTTGTGGTCATAATTTTTAATCATATAAAATAAATTTAGATATATACAAGATATTAAACTATCCAATAAAAATATTAAATAAATATGTGAAAATTTGTTCATGTTCATTAATAATTAATAAAATAACTCGTGTTTTGGTGATAGATAGATTGACGAACATCTACTATAAAAGAGGTTTTCTACATCAGTTAAAATAGGCATTCTATTAACCGTCGTTGTAGGAGATGACGTAGAAAGTTTTCACTTTTTACGACGGTTCAATAAATAATCGTCTTAAAAAAAATACCTTTCTAAGATTATTCTTAGTTAAAAACCGTCCTAAAAGGATACACTTTCTAAGACAGTTTTTAACTAAAAATTGTCTTAGAATGTATTTTTTAAAAAAATTAAAAATATATAGAGGACTCTAAGACAGTTTTCAAAAAACTGTCTTAGAACGTAAATATTCTAAGACGATTTTTTGAAGAATCGTCTTAAAATGTGTTTTTTTCTTTTAAAATTAAAAATATTTTGAATCAAATTGTTGTTTTTTATTTGGTTAATCCCCTCAACAGCTGCCACAGCTGAAAATGCCCAACAACTCCCTGCATGTCACATCAAATTAAAATATATTGATAATTTGGCAGTAAACTAACTTTTGTTAATTATCTAACCGAAATTAAACTGCTATTAGATCTTGTAGAAATTACAGGTAACAATGTGATGCATCATATACTGACTAGCAATTCTAATGGTACTTACTGAAAATTGATACATCAAAATGATCAATTAATATTACTATAATATATCACAATATTAATGTAAACCCACAACAATTATACTATCTTTTTCTAACAATAATAATTAAGATATTTTACTTTTCAACAACACACCGCTATATCTCAACACACTTGATCCTTTATGTCTATTATAAATCAAAATTGTATTTAAGTCAAAAAAATATTAGCATTTTATGGTTACAAATTTATTTATATAATTATTGTCTCCACTACATTAAATTTTTGGATCTGTTAGAAATTATTGACTCTGAATTTAGTCACGTCTTTACCGCTCCTAAAAGATATGTATTGTTGGGGGATAACAATACATGTATTTATTATTAGTTTAATTTATGGTACAGAACTCATCATGCAACAAAAGCAATTAATCCTAACATTTCACATTATTTATTTGATAATAAATGTTTTTTCCCTAATGAATTGAAATTTGAAATGCATGCATGATGGTTGTTAATTCTAAATTAGTTAATTAATTTTTAATATCATTAACAACCCCTATTCAATTAATCCAAGAATATACTAAACAAAAAGATATACATGTTTGCTTCTATTTACTTTTCCTTTGTTACTTTGTCTAAGATGAATATCTTATCTTCCTTTTCTTTGTATGTACCTTATAATAAAATTTCTTCTTTTACCATATCTAAGCTAGAAATCAAAATGTAAAAGATTTTTTTTTTGTAATAGCCACTTACTTTAGTAAAGACTCTCACCGAGATGGTTCTAGGTAGAAGTTGTGGTTTAGATCCAAATCTTTGAGTGTGGTATTCTCGTCAATTTCTATCTTGTCAAAAACTGCAAGACAAAAAATCATATTCAAATATTAGCCTCGATCCTATTTGAGGAAATGTACATGAAATTGAAGATGCCCTTTTATTTTTTTGCTTCTTCTCACTTTCTCTCCTATGTGTATAGGTGATAAAATGAGCTACTCGTCCAATGTGGGTTAGTCCCATACAAGTTGTGAAATATAATGGGTCATGCAAAAAAAATTCAAATTTAATTCGAGCTTTAAAAATAAAACTCAAATCCTATAAAAATTCAATCTTTATGAGTATGAGATTTTACGAATTTAGCTTGCATTGAATCATGATTAAATTAGATTTAAAAAAAATTGTATTTAATCTAGACAAACAAATTTAAAATATAAGTCTTATATTTCATTGTGATAGTTCCGCTCGGCTAGTTTCTCCCCATTTTACCATTACATTTATGTATATTTCGTAAACCGAGACAATGCATAAATTCAATGCAGCATCAAACTATACAATAAAAATAGTAAAATAATTTATATGGATCACTTTTTCTAAGAAGTTTTGGAATAATTCATGCTATATACTACCACTATATATAAAGAAAGAAAAGGCAGAATTGTAATTATCAAGAGAAAGACGCGGGACATGAAAAGGTTGGTGGTCAAAATTACATGCTCTCTCTCTTCTGGACAAAAGAAGATTATTAGATGATTCCATTATGTCACGATGAAACCAACGGAGAAACAACAGATATGTTGTCGTTGGGCTGAATATGAATTTACAGAAATCACAAGGGTATATTCAACCCAACTAACAGATATTTAGAGAGAGTTTGAGACTGGAGAGAAATATTATTCAACCCAACTAACAGATATTACAAAGCTGGTACTTATAGTACCTTAGGAGTTCTAACTATACTAGCAAACTGACAGTTAGGTGTTACAGCTGGCATAAACCAGGGAGCCTAGAACTATGGTTAGTCCTGCTAAGAAAAATAATAAATAGGAAGAATACTCTAATAATAATCAATATCAATTAAGCTAGAGCATGAAGTTCACACTACCTGTTCTTCCATCATGGAACCTAATATAGAACCAATTGCCCAACAGAGTGTATTCAAATTGTTCCATGTCCAATCCTCACCACTCAGTTGTTTACTTAATTTCCTAAACATTTGGACATTTCACAAGAAAAGACCATTGAATAAAGGTGCATGTTCTTATCAGCACAAACATACAACAATTGCACAACAAGAAGCCTTTCATCATATCAATCAACCAAAAGAATATATTCATGCAATGTTACATTACGTCTTTAGGTCATTCAATTTGACTTACACCATTAATATCATATTTTAAGAAAATTGGCATCTTGGTTTTACCATTCAATAAATACAAAGTTCAACTCATATTTGGAACAATATGAATCCCCTACAATAACAATTAAAATAGATAAAAGGAACCTATGAATGATATCCAGCAAAGCAACAAAAGGATTTCTGATCCACATACCTTCTTTTCAGAATCAAATGAAAAAGAATGCAATATATTTTACATAAAAGGAGATCAATCCAAACAAACCTACAATTGGACCATGAATATGTTATACATCTTGACATACTGTACATCATAATAATTCCCAAATTGAAGGGCTGCCACCTACAAATATAAAAAGTGAATATTGATGTTAAAAATTTCAGGGAAAAACATATAAGCATTTAAAAGGAGGAATATACCTCAGTTAAACATTGCAATGTGAGGTTCCGATATGCTAGGACAAGGAAAAATTTCAGGAGTGTCACAAGCTGGTGAGAAACATAAAAAAGATTTCAGTTTCTGAATTCCTCCAAAATAATTTCATTTTAAGCAGAAAACAACACCTACCAGGGGTGATTCAAATATATAACCCAAGGGAATCCATGATAAGAAGGCATGCAATGTAGATAGAGTAGCTTGTGTGAGTTTAGTCCTTTGGGATGCTGATAACACATATAAGCATAACTCATGTATGAGTTGAAATTCACTGCAAACAACCAAGTATAAACCTTAATGATAAATACATACTCAATATAAGTAAATGTAGAAAAATCACATCCAATCACTTAATACATGACTAGCTAAAGCATGTATGGTGAGGGGAAGCAAACACAAATATCAAAGTAACATGTACATATGTCAAGCCAGTTTAAATAGTAACCAAAGCACTCTAAGGTATGTTATCTCAAAAAGAGGAGCAATATGTTCAATTTACAACAAAGGAACTTCTGGTAAGAACTACATAAAATTAGAGGCATAGCTAGTTTGTTAGTATACATATTTTACATAGCTAATGATGAATAATTAAGGTGAAGTAACTAGGAAAATAAAAAGAGTATATTGAAGGTATACCTCAACTTGATTCTGTAAAGACTGAACATAATTGATTATTTCATCCAACATAAGGGCCTTTCTAGTCACCTAGTTAAAAACCAAACCACATAAAGCTGTCAGAAGAAATAGTGAAAACTAACATATAAAGGAAAATTCTAGCAAGAGCACATTCACAAAAACACACAAGTTACCTACCAATAAAAAAAAAGATAACAAATGAGTTGTTAAATGAAAATAAATACATTATTGGTCCTACTACATGCAAGTGTGACATGAAGTTCAACTTTACCTACCTTATCACAACCTGGCACAAGCCGTTGCAACACCTTCATCCTTTCACTTATCTTTCTTCTCACCTGAAAAATGAAAATCCATTTTCTTGCAACATTAGAATGAGACATGAAGATAATAAAAACTCTAGGGAAAGCCAACACACTGGTGGGAACCATGTAGCCATACATAGAGATAATAATAATTTTCTAGTTGTTAAGAGAGTACAATACCCTTCCAGCAAGCTTGTGGCTATCCGTTGCCTAACCCCTTCTTGCTCTGACGTGGATATAGCCTGTTGGGGGCTCTTACAGTATAAATGGAGAGTGTAAAACAATAATTATACTAAAAGTGGATAGAAATAACTCAATTTATTTATCAGACATAGAAGCATAATTTATATTTGAGAAAATCACAAATTAGGATATCTTTATGAACATATTTCTAATTTTAGATGAATTACCTCCAAAGGGATGATTAATTAAGTCAGCATAGAAAACGTCTTTGAACACTTTTAAGTTTTAACTACTAATAGAATTAGAAGTGGTAGAATCATTAAAAGACAGTCCTTTTATCAAGAAACCTCAATTTCAACTCATTTTTATTTATTGGCTGATATCATATAAACTAGTAAAGCCAATAATCCTGCCAACAGTGTCCTGAATCCTCTGTTGAGCCCTTTGCATAAAGTTACCCCTAGAACCAAAAGAAATTAAAAAAATATTAAGATCATGCGCAAATAACGAGGATTAAACAAACTTGCCAAGCATTTGGGTATGCTACCAACAAAAAAGTTATATGAAAAATCTGCAACTTTTAACTGAGACAAACGACAGAAGCCAGTTAAATTCACACCCGAGGCATACCTAAAAAAATAATAGGAAACATAAGAGTTAGATTAATACTATCCAAATTTTGATTGTGTAACTTGGTATTTTATACGTAATGGGTGAGCTTGACAATGTTTTCTAGATACAACAATTTTAATGTCAAAGGTGATTTAAGTCATGTTAACTATATATATCCTTATACCCAATGACTTGCTTCCTGAGCTCAATGAAAATTTGACAATTGTAGCAATGATAAATTATCATATCACATGTCTCACATGCAAAAATTATTGTATTCATTTATAGTAAACATAAAAGATAATGCAAGAAACTATGTCTTGTTTGCTTTAGCAGACACAAATGAAACTGGTAAATGACATTTGAAGAAAAAAAGAAATTTGAATCCTACCAATTATATGTAGACCAAAATGAAGCCTATAGACTAACCCATCTCACCATGGTAATCTACCATAGATATAAGAGTCCTACAGGCCTACACTTTATAGCATGCACTGTAGTCATAGAGAAAGAAGAGTTTTATCAATCTGATGAGAAAAGACTACATGAATGATGATGATGAATTAGTAAACAAACTAAACTAATTCATTTTAGAAAATTTTACTCTCATCCCATGCATATTTGAAGAAAAATTTGAAGGTATTTCAATTTTCCTAGCTCTGGAGGTAGCCTACCAGTCAACCCATTGGACTGTAGGTTTATGCAAGAATGCAATGGAATTGAAAACACTACTCCATCAAAATAATTTAAGAGTCGACAATTCTGGAAGAGCAAATTAATTAATAATTTCCTTTTACATTTTCATAACTTGGGTCAAATTTCCAATCTCTGGAGGAATTGGTCCAATTAAGTGATTAATTCCCAAATCCAACACCTTAAGAGATTTCAACATGCCCAATTCTTTAGGTATTACTCCAACGAGACTGTTGCCATGCAAGATCCTACAACAATAAGAACCAAAAGTTAGTTACAACGATGATAATTAATTCCAGTTCAATAAGTCATGGTAATAACACTGAATCACTAATTAAATGAAGCTAGGTTTGCAGAATGATGTATATGAGAAACAAGGAACATTCAATTCTTGTAAGTAGGTGATTTTCCCAAATTTTGGTGCAAGAAATTCCCTTAATGAAGCCCCTGATAAGTTACTGCAAAAAAGGATTCCACTCTGTCGTATTAGAAATGTGCTATCTTAGAAATGTATGTCATTAATTTACTGTCTTAGCCATGAAGCATGTTACATTTCAGGACAGGACTAAATTTACACCCCCAAAGAAATGTATTAAATGCTAAATGGATCCATGGTATTTTAAATCTTACAGCTTGATCACATGATCTCGAGTTGCAGTGCAAGAAACACCATTCCAGTCACAAAGATCTGAATCCAAAGTATTCCAATTGGACAAAACCATATGTAGAACAAACCAGAGCAACCTCGGAGAGCATCGATTATGCTATGGTAATCAAATGGGTCAGATCGAAAAACCTTAAGCTTATCAGGATCGGATGAAATTCCATTGAATAGGTTTTCTTCCCCTGAGAAATGACTCCAAAGCAAATCAATTTCAATTTCAAGGGATCATAGTCCATAACATAAAGAATTAATTTAAATTACCATATTTTTTAACAGAGGCATGAATAGTGTATCCCCTTTGGAGGAGTCTTTGGACAAGGCTGAAGCCCAAGTGACCTGAAGCATCCATCACGCATATCGTGTGAGTACTTATGTCAAATGAAGGAGCCATCGATAGTTTGTAGTTTTTGATGCGATGATAAATGAAAAAAAATAGTGTTAAAAAGAAGATTTGTGTGTGTTGTGATTTTGTAAAGTTAGGGAAAGAAAGGGTAGAAACGAAGAAATTTATTTCCACCACTTTCCTTCTGAACACAAATACCTCCAGTGCCCTTGCCTGTTCGTGTAGTTAAACATCGCCATGTCGTCGAAGATTCTCACTGGCAGGAGCATGTTGCTATTGTTTTCCTTCGATTTCACCTTCTCGTCGAGCCACATCATGCTGCACATGTCCCTCACTCTATACCAGAGTTTGATGTAGCTCTTCCTTTGGTCCCACAGCTTGGTCGATGCCGCGATTCTGAGCACCAAGTGGCGGAGGTTCGTCTGGTCCTCGAGATTCGTCTCGAGGGAGCCTCGTAGGAGAACTGCGACGACGGAGGTGGTGGCATTGACGGCGATGATGGTTTTGGAGAAGGTGCCGAAGGAGAATGGGGCATCTTTGCAAGCGCGTGAGATGGAGACAAGCTTGAGCGTGTAGATGACGTAGGTGACAGAGACAAAGAGGATGAGAAGGACAAGAAGTTTCGGTAATGTTGGGTGCTATGGTGCAATGGGAGTGGCAGATATGGAAAGTTGCGGTGACAGAGATCTCACGCGATGTTTGGGAACCCTAGAGGTAAGAATAGAGAAAAACATTTTAAAAAAAGAGAATACAAGGCGCCACAAAATATAAAGCAGGAACTACATATTAAAAAAAGTAAAAATCATCTAAGACCGTCTTAGAATGACAGTCTTCTAAAACGATTTTCACAAAACCATCTTCGTTGAAAAATCCGTATTTATAAAATTACCACCGCCTTATATACTAAGACAGTTCTTGCAGAACCAATGTCGTTTCGCTGTCGTAAAAAATGCTTTTTCTAGTAGTGATGTATTTTAATAACTTGTGTATAAATTTTTACACTGCCAATATATAATTATTTTCTCATATATTTAGGTGTTATTTATATTCAAAATGAGACTATGTTTTATTTCATAAAAAATATATTTTTCACTATAGCCTTAATAACATTTATAAAATACTTATATTTTTGAATTTTATTTAAGGAGAATAAATATTTTTTTTGTCAAATGTTCCTTCATTAAAAAAATACTCCACAACACTTTAAAAAATACATGATGTTAAAAAAAGAAAACATCTGGGCACAACAAATCACACTCAAACTAAAAGATTAACAACTAAACATATTAAAGAGTTCTTGGCCCAGGATAGAAGATAACAAATCACGTGATTTATGTAGAATTTGTTTTCCTTTTCATTCTCATTGAATTTCGTTCATAGGTCAAAATAAGAATGAAAAGACAAAAAAGAGATGTGAATTTTTAATTATTTAAAAATAAATATTTTTCTTAAATACTATCGTCAAGAAAAGAGATGTGTTTAGTGGAAAAGAAAGTTATATATATTTTAGAAATTTTGACAATTTGTGTGTGATTTGTATAGTTTAAATTTACCATTTTCATCCATATTCATATAGTTATTCTATAGGGTATAGTTTTTTTTTTTTTTTTTCATGAAGTACAGGGTTTTAAAAATGAGTAAGGGAACAGTATGTTGATGATTGTTGGGCCTAGCAAACAAGCCGAAAGTATAAGAAATCAAATTGCGGCTGGGTGGGCAAGTAAAACCCTTTCCCTCCTCCAAACAAAACCCTAACTCTCCCTACCTTTGATTTTGAAGATGAAAGGGAAGAAGAACACCATGACCAAAAACGACGTTGAAGACGACGGAGCTCCGGTTCCTTCACCAACAGTATCCGATTCCGACTCTGATTACGAGGTACTCTATCCTCAAGGGATTGTGAATTCACCCAACTTTGTAACTATACTAACTCGTACATTCTGTTTGTAGGACTCTTCAGCAGATGACGACGACAAATCTTCTGACTCGCTGGATTCTCAATCTGAATCGGAATTAGAAGATGCTTCACCTGAGAATGGTGGCTCCGGCGATGTAGAATCTGCAGAAGATGAGGTGCATCACTTCACTTTTGTTCTTAATAAAATAACCTAGCATGCTTAGCTAGAAGGACTATGTTGTTGTAGCCATAACTAATATGCTTAGAAGCAACCATTGCAGGACACTGTCAATGATGAAGACGGTGGAAGTGAGAGCTCTGATCTCCATCAGGAAGGAGCTGAGAGTGATTCCTCCGAGGATGAGGTGGTCATCGTCTTCTAGTATACACGATTCCTCATCATTCTATGAAGCTGAGTTTTGTTTTGCTTACTTTGTTTGTCCGTTTCATAGGTGGCTCCTCGAAACACCATTGGAGATGTGCCATTGAAGTGGTATGAGGATGAGCCTCATATTGGATACGACATCAAGGCAAAAAAGATTAAGAAAAAGGAAAAGCAAGACAAGTTGGATTCATTTCTTGCAAGTGTTGATGATTCTAAGAATTGGTTAGTTTCATTTGCCTGCATTACTTATTTTCTTCATTTCAATTTCCATTATTGCATTCTTTTCTTCTCATAATGCTTGTAAACGCTGACGCACAACTTTCCATCCATCTACTTAGTGCACACAGAGAGTATGTTACTGTATGTACGTAGTGTTTTCTTTGAATGCTTACATTTGGCATGTTTTCTACAATGTTGAAGCCTAAAATTTGAATTAACATGCTGTTTTTTTTTAATCTCCAAAGCAAAAACAGACTTACAATAGATAAGATAAGGTAAACTGGACAATTTTCAATACAGCAACGAAGAAGCTGGGAAAAATACACATTATTTCTTCTGAACAAGTTCCACCAAATGCGCACTAAATATGTCTACCAAAGACCAATAGTGGAAACGTAGGTAGAATCATGCATAAGATTGTTTAAACATGTTAGAGGAAGTGCTCCTGAATAATAACATAGAGTGCTTCTCTAGGATGGAGTGTTCCTCTGACTCAAATCTTAGATACTTTTTGAATAGAAATCATTATTGTTCAAATGCCAAAACTTTGATCAAGGTTTACATTGACATTTTATATAGAGACCAACAAAATCTAATAAATCTGAAAAGATAAAAACCCAAACTAACTAAATCTAATAGAAGGTACCACTAATCTAAAAATGTAAAAAAATGTGAAAGATAAAGCCAAATCCCTAATTAGGATAAAATTCCTAAATACAAAATCAAATTTCTAAAAATTAGCTGACCAGTTAGAAGAGTTGATCACATGTAGGATAGTTCAATAACTTGAGAGGTAGAGGCAGATTGATAGCAACTCCAGGTAAAACTATTAAAAAGAATTTATAATTAAATGTACTCACTGAATAATTGATTTTGGACAGAACATAAAGGTGACATTTGGTTTTTGTAGTTATTATTGTTGTAAAGAGTTCAGTCTAATAATAATTCTCATTGAAATATCAGGGCATAAAGTTTAATAAGAACCAATTTTTTTTACACATACTTCTGTGGGGGGTATATTCTTGCTAGTTTTATTAATGTTACCTTCCTTCTAGAAAACATCTTTGATTTGTCTGCATTATTATTAAACATTTAAGGCGGAAGATCTATGATGAGTACAATGATGAGGTAGTTGAGTTGACAAAAGATGAAATCAAACTTGTCCGTAGACTGCTAAAGAATCGGGCACCCCATTCTGACTTTGATCCATATCCAGTAAGTATTTGCTTTCCATTCCTTTTTTGGTCCCTTTGGCCACTGATCTTGACTATGATATTAAATACAATTAGTATGCATAGTTTTGTTCCTTTTAATTTCATCTCTCCTTTCTTATATCCAGGATGGTGTTGACTGGTTTAAATGGGAAGACGCCAAACATCCATTGTCTAATGCACCTGAACCAAAAAGAAGGTTTATTCCATCAAAGTGGGAAGCTAAAAAGGTAACCAGTCCTTCATTTACTAGTGTGGAGATGATTCAGGCTAGATGATGAAAGCAAATTGGTTTTTCTTATCACTCATACACTTCCATGATTCTACAGGTTGTACAGTATGTTAGAGCAATCCGCCAGGGATTAATCACTTTTGACAAGCCAAAAGAGGAAGATGGTCCATATCTCTTGTGGGGAGATGATTCTGGTTCAACAGAAAGAGCAAATCATTTGGCTTACATTCCTGCCCCAAAGCAGAAGTTACCTGGTATTAAATGTGACTTAAAATTATGGAGTTCCAAAATCTACCAATAGATGATATTTGTTTTTCCTTTGACTTTGATGTATCTTCATTGTTAATAATTTAACTTTGCTTCTTAGGCCATGATGAGTCATATAATCCTCCTCTAGAGTACATTCCAACCCAAGAAGAGGTCAATTCTTATCAATTGATGTTTGAGGAAGACCGCCCTAAGTTTATTCCTAAAAGGTACTGTGTTTCAGGGAAAACATTTTTGCTGCCCCCATTTTATACAGTTGAACTAATAAATATGGCTTTTGATCAGGTTTGCATCTATGAGGAGCATTCCTGCATATGAGAATGCTATGAAAGACTGCTTTGAACGTTGTTTGGATTTGTATTTATGTCCTCGAGTTCGGAAAAAACGTGTGAGTGAAATATCTGTATTGAAGAACTAATTTTCTGATTTTATTTTTGTTGCAAAATTTTTAATTCCTTGCAGAGTGAAATATATATATATAAGTCAGCAATATAATGGTATAATTCATTTACTTTTCTTTCTGTGTTCTAGCTCAATATCGATCCTGAATCTTTAAAGCCAAAGCTTCCAAGTCGAAAGGAGCTTAAGCCTTATCCCACAACATGCTATATCGAGTATAAAGGCCATGAAGATGCTGTTACATCAATTTCACTCGAAGCTTCAGGACAATGGATGGCTTCAGGTATGAATGTTGATAGCATATCTTTCGGTCTCAATTAAGGTGGGATGGAGATGGGTCCCTTATTTTCTGTTATCTGCAAAGGTTCAAGTGATGGAACTGTCCGTATCTGGGAGGTTGAAACTGGCAGATGTCTTAGGCGGTGGGAGGTTGGTGAATCTGTTAGCTGTGTTGCTTGGAATCCTCTGCCCAATATTCATCTTCTGGCGGTTTCTGTGTAAGTCTAATTTTATTTTCTATAAAGGTCCATATATTTTTTGTTCTATAAAATATATATGGCTGGATTGTGAAAATAAATCCATGGTAAATCTTTGATTTAGGGGCCAAGATGTACTTCTACTTAACACTTGTTTGGGGGATGACGAAGAGCAGAAACAGATTAAGGAGCTTCTCTGGGTTGACTCATCTACAGCATTGGATGACTCTGGTTAGTGTTCTTGTCACTTCTTTGGTTCTAATCTAAACATTCAAAAGAAGGCTCCGAGATATCCCAGCTCTCAATTTGTCCTTTGAATTCCTAACTAAACTTTTAATTGAAGGGGAAAAATTCAGTTCAAAATGTAGACCTAACTAGTCACTATGGGTGGATATTGACTTGCTATTTGCGTCAATGCTGATGATTTTTTCTGTCCCATGCTGGTGGTTCTGTTATTTTCTAACTATGCTTGTGTTTGCAGGCAACCAAGCACCTAGTGTAAGCTGGCTTAAAGATGATAAACATATGGGTTTAAGGTTAAGGCACTTTAAGGTATTTCCATATTTGTTTCCATTTCCTTTTTGGTTTGCTTGTTGATTGAAGTTTTCTTATTAAACGTTAGTGGGTGTGTTTATGCAGACTGTTACTGCTGTAGAATGGCACCGGAAAGGTGACTACTTTTCGACAGTGATGCCGGCAGATATCCTTTGAGTGTTTCCTCTGGGCAATTGATGCATACCTCATTATTCATTTGTTTATTTCTTGACAACAATGATTACATTGTCTCAGTGATGATTGTTTATGAATCTTTTAAAGATTTTTTTGGTATACTTTTGAAATTTATTTGCTTCTTTTTGGGTGTATGCCCATAAATGTGCACATGCTTTCATTGCATCCATATTACTGCAATAAACCTTGACGTTTGTCTTATTTTGTTCAACACAGCACAAGGCATGGCTGGCTTTTGACATGTTCATAAATATAACCATTTAGGCTTTAGATGTTATTTGTCATGTCATTCAATCCGTTCCATGTCATGTGCCATTAATGGCCGTGTTCAGTTTGTGGGTACTTTACCCGTGGAACTTACTGAAAACAAACTGTACTAAACTAGTTCTTGAATGCCAACTTTTTAGCTGATTTGTTATCTTAAGTGGATGAAATGAAACTTAAAGGTATAAGATGTTAAACTGGGGGTTGGGCTGTGCGTTTTTCCTTGACAATATCTTTACGTGAATCAAGAGCAGTTCTGATACACCAGTTATCCAAAAAGCTTACGCAAAAACTTCCATTCAAATTACATGGACTTGCTGTTAGGTCAACCTTCCATCCATCCCGTTCCATCTTCTTTGTATGTACCAAAAAGAGTGTTCGTGTGTATGATTTATTGAAGACCAAGATCATAAAAAAGCTTGATACTGGGCTTCGTGAAGCTTCATCCATTGCAGTTCATCCTGGAGGTATATGGTTATTGTTATTATGAAAATTATATTGTAATCTGTTTCTCTTCTACTCATTAATACAGAACATTATTCATCATAATTGTTTCGGTACACATTGCATGCAGGTGATAATTTAATTGTCGGTAGCAAAGAGGGGAAGATGTGTTGGTTTGACATGGACCTTTCATCTAAACCGTATAAAATTCTTAAGTAAGTCTTAGTATTTATCTGCTAATTGAAAGCAATGTCAAACTCGTTACATTCTTTTGTGTCAGAGTGGGTTCTCTGCTCACTAATGCAGATTATACTATACAGTATGAGCTATAGACCTCTCTGAATGGAAGAGGAAATTATTTTCCTTAGGGCATAAACAATAAGAAGTTGATTGATGAAAAGAGAGACCTGTGGGAGGTTCTATATGTTTTGTTAAACTATTCCTTGTTATTTTTGTCATTTACCAATATTTTGTATGGTCAGAACACTCCAGTGGTCAGAACCTTACATATGTAGTCCTTTTTGAGACACCGACGACCTTGCTTTGATACCAGTTGATACAACTTGTACCAGAATTAAAAAAAATCAGACAGGCAGAGAGAAGGTTAGAGAGGGAAAAAAACTGTTATTTTGTAATGACTACTGAGAATTCCAGTCTCAGTCCTCTCTTACACATTGAGGTTTCCCAAAAACTATACCGCTGCAGTATCGACATTTCTGTTTATAGCAATTAATTCCTAACTACCTAACTGACCCATGTAAACTAATTTATATATGGGTCAGTTGGGTTGGCTATCTTCTTATTCCCTCTGGAATACACTTTAGTAATAGATCCCTTCTTCTTAACACATGCATCTGCTCGTTAGAAAATTAGCTATGCAGTTGAATGCGTTAACTTGTGTTGATATTATATTATAGAAATAGTTTATGTAGCTTGTAACTCTTTATCAGTTGCTGGTTCAGAGATCTATTTTAATCTCGAGCCTAACACTGATTATTATATTGTATCTTTTAGTACCCCTGGTACTCAATTAATATAATTACTATTTTTGCTGAAAAAAAAAAAAATAGAAATAGTTTTTTATTGTATTAAAAATCTTAGTTTGATTTCGTTTTTGTCCCTTATATCGGTAGTTAAGTTGAAAATTGCGGTTCCTGTTAAGTTCTACAGCATGTTATTGATTGAACTTTTGAATTTATTTACATAATATATAGGGACTAAACTTCATTCTTTTAAAAGACTAAACAAACAGGGAATAGAGAACATAAAAAATAACTATGGTCTGTTTGTATATTATTGGTTAATGAGCTATTAGTTATTTGACAACAATTTGGTAAGAAACCTCATTTTCTGTATTTTAATGTCATGACCTTGAATATTTTAATAATTTGATTACATTGCAGGTGTCACCCAAAAGATATCAACAATGTCATCTTTCATCGCTCGTATCCCCTATTTGCTTCATGTTCAGATGACTGCACTGCATATGTTTTTCATGGAATGGTTTATTCTGATCTCAATCAAAATCCTCTTATTGTTCCTTTAGAAATTCTACGAGGTCATACCAATTCAAATGGGAGAGGTGAGACTTCAGCTGTTATGATGTCATATATTGGTGTTGATAAATGTTGAGATCTAATTTTGTGCAAATTTTAGTTCAGCTCAACTTAAAAAATGAATGAGTCAAGCGTTTTACCTATCAAATCCCTTAAGGATAGTAGGATCAAATGGTCAAGATGTTGGATTTGTTTATATTGACATAGCCTTGTCTACAAAGGAAAAAAACCAGTCAAGCATTTGAAGTTTAACTATAAAATCAGTTTACGATGGTAGTTAGTAGGATCAAAAGATCCAAAATGTAGGATTTGTTTATACGGACATAGTCTTGTCTACAGAGGAATGGGATAGACGTGATGCTACTTGCTGCTTTGGTGCTCATTTATCTCTGTCCTTAAAGGTTGGTGTTTAGATGATTGATTCATTAGCATAGCCAATGAAAGGAAAAATATACATAACATGTTAATGATTAGACCAACCTTCCTATTAAATGAATCTGCCGTCATGGATAAGTTAGAGTTCACCTTTACACCATGTGGTCTTTGTAGATGTAATTTGTTAACATGATTACCGTTATTTGATCAACCAACCTTGAGAATGTCTTTGATGTATTTGCCCTTGTCATTTTACTTTTCCATTATACATATTATTCTTATTTGACAATGCATTTGAAAATAATTATTAAATACTTGGAATTTGTCTGCGTTGCAGGGATACTGGACTGTAAATTTCACCCGAGACAGCCATGGTTATTTACGGCTGGTGCTGATAAACTGATTAAACTTTATTGTCATTAATATAAACATGGACATACGTGCATGTGATAGGCGGACAAAACGTCTAGGAAGGTAGCTTGCAACTTCATCACCAATTTTGTTCCTCAATTCTTAAATAGATAGCTCTGTAAACCGAAAGGAAGGGCAACGGAGGAGTGAGTTTCTTTCTCTGGTTTTATGGATTGCTTGTTTTGTTTTCCACACCTCACATTTGTCTTTCCAAAATCTTTAGCTGAAATATAACTGCAATTTTGATGTAATATGTTTAGCTATGAGAAGCCCATTATTTTAAGGCATCCAGCAGATGCATCTTTTTGGGACATTGAATGCGGCATTCTGTTTGGTTGTATTATAGATAACATCAAGTAACGCACTTCACAGTTTCTTTGAGTAAATGCTAAATGGTACGAAATATGGTCGTTTGAAAAATTTGTTGAAACACATGCTTTAATCTAATTGGTTCAATTATTAATTAAAAAAGAAAATAAAATTGTTAATTAGCGGAAAATATGGGTGGTCAGTTATGTACAACAATTCGTGCTGCAATTTCATTTCTTTCTGTCCTTTTCTATATCGATTCGTGCTGCAATGAAACTTAAGATTTATCTTACAAAGGCCCCTAATCAATTCTCATTGAACCGGAAAATCTCATTATTGCGTAAACTTTGCACAATTGTCTTTTAAAACTGATACAATAGTTAGTGGTCAAGGGGTTATGAGGTTGATTTTGTGGTAAAGAGATGGGAGAGAAGATTGTTGGTTCAAATCCTTCTATTAACAAAAATTGATAAATTAACAATTAATATTTATTGATAAAAAAATATTAATTAAGCATTGTCAAGTAATTATGCTAGTGTTTTTGTACTTAATACACACATTGCCAAATGATGCTTCTTACTCAGCTGTGCAGAAAATTAGCAAAACATATCATGACGGCATTACAAAATGATTGTTCTGAATAAATAAAATTGATTCTCGAGATCCAGTTGAATTGTGCTTATGAAAGAGGTCAATGACTTAGTTTAGGTAGATGGAGATAGTAGTAGACTGAAGAACAGGGAATTAAGTTTGGTATCAAGTAATCGCGAAAAATGCAGTGCAACTTAATTACGGTCCGTGGGCAATATTACTTTTTTCTTTTCATAAATTCATACCATTCTTAATTTCTCAGTGATAGCTTGATCAACGAATATCCTTCCCAATTTTTGAGTTTATTTTCTCCTTGCACTTCTGTATTTGAACCAATTATTCTGTTTTAGTGTAATAAGCCGGGAACCGGGAATAGGGTGGAACTAACGAACTGTGTAACTGACTCAGCAGTCAGCACACTCCATTTTGAATCAAGGATATACTCATAAGGGGAAAAACAAAACTAACGATACTATAAAAAGAAAAGAAAAATCTCACTTAAACCTAAATAATAGATATTTAGCCACTTGATTGTTAAACAGAAAATATAGATTTTTAAAAAGGACCAAAATGTTGCCGAGCTCGGTTAAAATTCTTTTATTTGTAGCAAACTATGAGGTCGACAATCTACAGGTCCTTTATCAAGGAAATCATGTGTGAATTGCGACAGGACCTTTATCAAGGTGTTCATAATGCGGTACCTGCGACACTATATTCAGGATTATATGCATATGTACTAGTTTCCTTAAATCGGGTCAATGAAAAACATGGTGCAAATACAAAAATAATACGTTCTTTTAAAATTACTGAGAAACATAACATCTTCTTCCCCTGTAAGAGCATTTAAGAATTAAAAAAAAAATCATGCGGCCACATATACTATACATCACATGCAACACATTATTTCCATTAGTGTTGTTGTACATGAAAAATGACAAGAATGCCATGATAGTTCTATTCTTGTTTTGAACTAAACTATCATAAAAGCTGAACTGCTGCTATGGCAGGTATTTTTTCTCGCAACTTTTGTGTAACAGCTACACGCACAGTCAGGACACTAGCAGCAGGACCTGTGATTCGGACCTTCACAATTGGCTCATCAATGGCCACCAATTCAAGAGTTCCATCAGCAGCCCCAACCAAGTAGGGTCTCATTTCCTCAAGAACCTGAAACAGTTCATGAATATTAAACTCAACATTTTATAGTCATACTAATGTTACAGAAATTTTAGACAAACGTGATTCATTCAGACAAGAACTGAACAAGTCCTGCAATCAGCAATGACAATAGTAATTAAGCTAGCTGAGAATGATGTTATTCTTGATATAATGACTTAAAAGGACAAAATAAAGTCCATTTTTGTCCCATTTATGGGCAGATAAAACCACAACAATCCTATGCATATAACAAATGAAGAACAACATTTACAGTTTAACAACCTAATGGGATAAAGCATCTTTCTTCTACTTGATATTGAGGTCTAAACCTCATATTAACAGCTAGTAGTTAATCAGAAATCCCTTTCCATCAAATAAACAGTGTATATAATTAAAAATTATATCTTTTTCATCCTATTTGTTCAATTAAGTCCACTCAATCACTATACTATATGCTTGCATATTAATAATGAAAGACAAAAGTAACCTTCTCTATATTATCTTCATTGAGCTCAAGACCAGTTTCTTCATCAGCAATTGGTTCAACTGCCACAATTTCAGGGATCTTCTCCATTAACCGACGCTCAATGCCCATTTTCATGGTGGTAACAGAACTTGGACAGGAACCACATGCGCCCTGTAGCTTCAAGCGCACAACATTGCCATCAATTTGATGTAAAGCCACATTCCCACCGTCTGCAATGAGATAGGGTCGAATTTCATCCAATACACTTTCTACATTTTCAGCAGTTAATGGCAATTCCACAGCTGGGTTCGGAGTAACAACACACTTTAAAGCTGTAGAAGATGAGATTCAGTTTCCCAATTGGAATTAAAGGAGCAAGCATGTCATAGGGGAAGCATTTGCGTGTTATGTATTGAAACAAGTTTGAGGGTAACTACTAACCAAAGCTACGCGATAAATGAATCCCAAGAGAAGGACGCAGCAGCAGCCTCCTGAAACTCAAAGTCCTTGTTCCCTGCGATTCGAAGCAAAGGAAATTATAATCGATTATTATTATTTTCCCAAAAGAGAATAAAAGAAAAGAAACCTACCTTGTTGGAAACGACGGAAGGAGAAGATGAAGGAGGTTCTAGGCCTCTGCAGTAGGATTGCGTGTTGAGCACCACAACAACATGCATCTTGCTTGTGGTGTTCTTCAAATTCTTCGATCCCAATTTGCTCTTGTTTTTCTTCGACCTCTTTGATTTGGAATTGAAACAAATGCTCGTGTTGTGTATAATAAATCCAAAAATAAACAACACATAAAAATGATTTTTTTTATGATTCTTAAAATACATCACGTCTCTTCATACTGGGCCTTTTATCTAAGCCCAAACTTTTCGCTGCCTCCTTGGGGGGCTTTGTTAGATGCACCAGAAAAATTGCTTCTGCACCCAACATTAAATCAAAATTTCAAAGTTTCCTTAAGTGTTTTTTGTTTTTACAGATTACATAATCTGTATACCTTATATGGATTACGTGATCCGTAAAAGTCATACGGATCACAAAATTTATATAAGTTAACTCATACGAATTACGTGATCCGTAAGTATTTTTTTTAATTTTTTTTTAAATATATATATTTTAATTTATTAATACATTATTTTTTAATAGTAAATATTTTTTTATTTATAAAAAATATACGGATTAAATAATTCGTATGAGTTATATCAAAATTAATTGTTACAAAATTTATTATTTCAATTTACATGCACATGAAATATACATTAGAAGTTTTAGTGTTATATATAAGAACATTATTTATTTTATAATATAATTGACCTATTAGCTCAGTTAGTTAGAGCGTCGTGCTAATAACCTGAAAGTCACTATTGCTTATAACATTACCTAGGTGGATGCATTGTGCAATTGAGGATGAAAAATATATATAATGGAAGTATGTTTTCATCACAACGAAATTATGTTTTTGTTGTGTATTTTTTTTTCAACCTCCAATTATACAATGTAAATACGATTTTGTCGTGCATTTTTATCACCCACACATATAACACAATAAAATTATGATTTTATTTTGTAATTTTATTGTTTCCTTCACTGTATAATGGAATAATGATTTTGTTTTGTTAATCAACATAATGAAAGTATTATTCAATTGTGTTATTCACTCAATAACACAATAAAATTATACTTTCATTGTATTTTGAGTTGAAAATCACAACAAAATCATATTTCTACTGTGGTGTTTTTTAAAACAAAACAAAAATCACAAGGAAGTATGATTCGGTAGTAATTCTCAACCCAAAATACAATGGAATTGTACTTCTATTGTATATAAAAAAAAACCAAAAAAAAAATGCAAGGGGAAGGGGAAGGGGAAAGAGTGGTGAGAAGAATGGGGGAAGGGGAAAGAGTGGTGAGAAAAATGTGGGAAACTTTTGTATACCTACTATTTTTTAAAAAATGGTAGTGAAAATAGAAATTTTCTATGGGGCAACTTAAAAATACCTTGGACTTTATTTTATTTTCATTTTAAATTGATTATCACATGACGAAACAAAACCAAAAACAAAAGAAAGGATTATCACCTTTCAATACATAAATTATCTCTCAGTTACCATTTTAAATTTTTAGTATTTATTTTTATACAACTGTGGTGGTAGGATGGGCTAGTTACTTGAGAAAATAAAGTTAATGTTGTTAAGTTTAATATTATTACTTAAATTAACTAAATTCTTTATAGTAAGTGCAGTATATAAAGCCAGAAAAAATATAAACCATGGATTTTACGTGGATACTAGATACATACCAACTTAAATTTTTTACAAACAATAGAAGACATAATCCGAACCCAAGGCCACGAAAAAAAGAAAGACACACATAGCAGAAACAACACATACATAGATTAAAAAGGAGAAGCGTAAAGAGGATTATGGTGACTAGTTGTAGAAGATGATTTTCTCTTGAAAAACAAATCCCCCACGAGAGGGATGATAGGTTTCTGTTTCTGTTTCTGTTTTTTGCCCTTTTTCCCTCCGAAAAGATGATCTTTTTCTCCAAGACTCAGCATGTGAGACAAACTTTGTGACTCTTTTTTCTTCTCTACTGTTCCATCCTTTCTATCTTCGCTGATCTCAAACCTCACCGTCTTTGTTGTCGCCGCCTTCCCCGCCGCCGTGGCCTCGGCCTGAGCCAACTTGGACATGTTCTTGTGAAGCTCTGCGTTGAGCGTTGCCAATGCCACCTCCGTTTCGCTCCCTCTTTCCTTCAACAGCTTCAGCTCCACCTTTGTTTGCTCAAGCTCCGCCTCCAGCTTCTTTATTATATCAGCAAGCTGGCCATTGTTATTGTTGTTATTCTCTTCATCAGTTTTCATTGGTCTTGATGAAGGTGATGGTGATGGTGATGACAGCCTCCATGATGATTCTCTCTTTATTGGAGAGTAGATTTCTCCGAGGAGAAGGCGTTCGCCAAATATGGCGACGGCTTCTTTGACGGAGGTGAAAGGACGAGAAGTGTCGACGGTGGAGCTGAAATCCATTGTTGGAATGGATGAGAAGAATTTTGGAGATGGAGGGTGTAAGTAATATTTGAGGATCATTGGTTTGGTTGGTTAGGTCCATTTATATTCTGTTTTCTTTGCTTCTACTTCAGAGTTAGGCATAGAGTAGTGAAAGAAAGACATCATGGGGTCATGTTGTTTTTTCAAGCCTAAGACAAACACAAACAAAAAATACATAATACTGTGTTGCTGTGCTTGAACATGACTGCCGAACTACCCATAACATACTTATTTATTAATTTTATTCATTTACGGATGAGTTTGTTAGTCATAACAAATTAACTTAAAAATATTAGGTTTTTTTTTTTTATTGTTCTTAGATTAAAATTACAGTTTGACCTTAATAATCGTCACTAACTTATATTTCGAAAATAAAAAACACCAAATACATCAAAATTTTATCCGTTAACAAAATCTATTTCTGATTGAACTTTGAATTTATTACAACCTAACTAGGCACCTAGAGTTAGCAAGACCCAAAGGGCAAAACTTAATATTCTTTAAAAAAACCAAATTAACAGGGAGTAGCTAAAGAACAAAAAAAGGACCTTTTTTTGTGTGTAGATTTTAGCAACATTTGGGATAAGAAACCTCACTTTCTGCATTTTAATGTCATGACACTTATTTTTAATAAATTGATTATATTCTAGGGGTCACCCAAGAGATATTAACCATGTGATCTTTCATCGTTAATTTCCGTTGTTTGCTTCATGTTAGATTGTTGCACTGCATGTGTTTTTCCTGGAATTGTTCATTTACTCCTCTTAGTGCTCCTTTCAGTCCTTTGAAAATATGAATTCAAAATGGGAAAGGTGATACTTCTGTCGTTTATGATTTTGTCCTTTTTTGGTGTTGACAAAAGTTGAAATCCAGTTTTGTGAGAACTTTAGTTTTGCCGACTTGAAAAAATAAACAGAGTTGAATCAAGTTTTTAATAGCAGAAAAAGTTTAGGAAGGAATGATCAAAAGAGCGAAAATTTAGATGTGTTTATTTACAGAGTAGTGGGGTAGCCTTGTCATCAAGGGTTTGCTCGTTTAAAAAGGCATGAATAGCCTTGTCTACAGGGTAATGGGATAGATGCCATGGTACCTGCCGCTTTGGTGCACATTTATTTCATAATTTCTTTTCATGACTGACTCGTGAGTTGTTACCGAAGACAAATAAATTTACCAAGAACAAATTTATAAGTTTAGAACATTAACATAACACTTATTTGATGAAAATATGGTCAAGAAAATGAGAACAACTTATAAGTAATGCAACCGGTAAAAGTCCAAAAGTTAAGTTTTTCTTTGCTTGATCACAATTTTTAATTCTAGAGTTTTCAATGCGATAAACTCTAGAAAACAATTAATAACACGATGACAAAGAGTCCTAGCCTTGTTTTTATTAACCTTAAGTACCTCCCATTATGGGCTCAATGGTTAAGCTCACATTATTTTCCCACACTGATCAAAATTAGGTGTCCAAAACCTGTAAATAATTAATCATATTATTAGTAGACTTAAGTATCATTAAATGGATCATAATATTAGTCCTTTTTTTATAAAATAAAATATTATAATTAATTGTGACCCATAAGAATATATGGAAAAATTCTAACATTCTTCCACGTGAGCAAAATTAATTATGTTTCTTACTCTTCCACAATATCGCACCCTTAACCAACATAAAGATGTATCCAAAAGCCAATCTCCTATCATCAAGGCACCCACCAAGATTTGAATCCGTGCACCCCACAACCTCTAAGTTGTCAACTCTCCTATACACGAGCATATACTCCTTAGTCTCTTACAAGTACTTCATCACCTTCATAGCAACTATCTAGTGATCATTCATAGGGTTTGACTGGTATCTACCAAGAACGCCAACTATGAAAGCAATATTGGGTCTAGTGCATACCTGAGCATACATGAGGTTGCCTAGAGCACTCCCAAAAGATTTGTCGTTCATCTCCGCTCACTCAATCTCATTCTTAGGACATTGGTCCTTGTTGAATTTGTCACCTTTGACAACTGGAACATCTATAGGTTTACAATTTTGCATATTGAATCTCTCTAAGACTCTATCAATGTAAGAATTTTGAGATAACTTGAGTGTATGGCATGATCTATCTCTATGAATCTCAATCCCCAACACAAAAGAAGCCTCAACAAGATCCTTCATGTCAAAATATCTGTTAGCATATGCTTTGTCTCATGGAGCATGCCAAGGTCATTAGAAGCCAACAATATATCATCCACGTATAGCACAAGGAAGATAAATTTGCTACCATTGACCTTGACGTATATGCATTAATCAACCTTATTCTCCTCAAATCCCATGGAGTTCACCACTTCATCAAATTTTAGGTACCATTGTCTAAAAGCTTGTTTCAAGCCAAAAATCGACCTCTTTAGTTTACATACCAAGTCCTTATTACTACTAATAGAAAAACCTTCAGGTTGTTGCACGTATATTATCTCACTCAAATCACCATTCAGAAAAGCTATCTTCACATCCATTTGGTGCAACTCCAAATCGAAGTGAGCTACGAGGGCCATAATGATTCTAAAGGAATCATTTGTTGATACAAGTGAAAAAGTCTCTTTAAAGTTAACACTCTCCTTCTGCATAAAACCCTTTTCCACCAGTCTAGCCTTGAATATCTCAATGTTACCATTTAAGTCCTTCTTTTCTTGAAGACCCATTCACAATTGATTGCCTTAAAATTCTTAGGTAATTCAACTAGCTCCCATATGCCATTAACTGACATAGATTGCATCTCTTCATTCATTGCATGCTTCCACATTTCTGACTAAGGGCAAGAAACAACTTCATGATAGCTCTTTGGATCAACAATGTCTCCAATGTCATATGCATCCTCGCTAAGATAAACTTGAAAGTCATCACCAATAGCATGTCTCCTCTTTCTAATTGACCTCCCCAAAGGAAATTGTGGAATCTGCTCAATTAGTTTGTGCATTCTCATCCCCAATAGGAGGATCAAACATATCATTGGCTTGAGAACCAACTATATCTCTAGTCACAATTGTGGTCTCAACTATATGTAAAAGGTTGTTTTCAAGACTTCTCCCCATAAAAATTCTGGCAAGTTACATCTACTCATCATGCTTCTCATCATATCTTTAAGTGTTCTGTTATGCCTTTTGGCTACACCATTTTGTTCAGGACTCCCATGTATGGTGTATTGTGGAACTATTCCATAATCCTGCAAGTATAAGGCGAATAACCCCATATGTTGTCCAGTTACACCATATTTACCATAATACTTTCCACCACGGTCAAACCTCACAATCTTGATGACTTTCCCCAACTCCTTTTCAACTTCGTTTTTAAAAATTTTGAACTTTTCAAGTGTTTCAAATTTTTCTTTAATCAAGTAAAGATAACCATATTAGGAAAATCATAAAAAAATGTGATGAAAAAATTTGTTACCACCAGTTATAGAATTTAAGGGTCCACTAATGTCTATATGAATAATCTTTAAAAGATCTGAATTTCTAGTAGTGCTTTTATTGTTTTTTAGTAAACTTTCCCCTTATACAATCCACACAAGTAGCCAAGTCATCAAAAGCCAAGGAAGGTAGAATATATGTCTTTGTCAATCTCTAAACCCTTTCCCTTGAAATATAAGCTAAGTGCACGTGCCACATAAATGATTTTTCTTCAACTTTAGATTTATTAGAAACAAAATTCTCAACAACTAAAGATGAAGAAATATTGTCTGAATCCAAAGACAATTTATATAAACCATCAACAAAAAATCTATAACCAATAATTTGGGAGTTTAACATCAAATTTATTTTCCTATCACCAAAAGTAAAATTAAAACCAAGTTTGTCTAAACGAGAAACATAAATCAAATTTCTCCTAAAAGATGGTACATAACAGATATCCTTCAAAACCAATTCAAATCTAGAAGCTAAAACTAGGTTGATGTCTCCCACTTTCATAATGCAAACTTCAAGATCCTTTCCTACCCTTGTTTTCCCTCTTACTAGGCTCCCTAAAATTTATGAACCCCTCCTAATTTTTGCTTGCTCTCTAGCCATGCCTTGAAATTTCCACAATCAGATTTTTTATGCCCCTTCTCCTTACACCAGAAACACCAAATACCTTTCTTAAAGATAGCTGACCTAGGACCTCCTACATTGTGGTGCTGACCTTTACCTGAACCTTGATATGTATGAGATGCATTAGATTCATTATTTGTATTTTTCTAGTGTCCCTTGTAAAAAGTGGGTTTGCCATGGACTAATAACATGGCTATGCCACTCTTTTCTTTCTTGAGTTTTGCTTCCTCAACAACACACTTGGTAATAAGGTCATTCATAGTCCATTTCTCACCAATGGTATTGTGGGCAATTTTAATTTGTGTGAAATTAGTGGGTAGGCTATTTAAGACATGTTTAACTATGAATTTTTTAATTAAGGTCAATTTGGTGAGATTTAAGCTTGGTTTGGATGTGAACCATCTTCATAATGAATTCCCTTACACCCCTAGCATTATCATATCTTATGTTTGTTAATTGTTTCATTAGACATTTGGACTCAACGTCATTAGATACTTGGTACCTCTTTCCCAAAGCATTGAGGAACTCCTTAGCTATTGCTTTCTCTGGAAGACCACTCAAAAGATGTTCAGAGACAGTCTTCTTGATAGCAATCAAATTCAACCTATTAGACCTCTCCTACTTAGCCAAACATTTATTTTGTTCAGACATGCTCTCCAAATTGATCACAAACTTACTCTCACGTAAAGCTAAATCAAATTAGAAATTCCCCAAGAGAATTTTAGATCTTGCTTCCAATTGCAGTAATTTGATCCGTTCTAGATCTCAATGGAAACAAAACAGTTATTCATAGAAAAGTTCACTATTAAGTCAAAACAAGAATGCATTAGGACATATTACATGACAAGATATAGCTAAGAAAAGGAAACAAGCTATCAATGTGAAACCAATATAATAGTACATTCCCATTTGGACAAAATGCACAAACCAAGGTTACAAACTAGGCGAATACCATAGATGGATTAATCCATGAGCATACACAAAATTTAGAAAATTGTCCCCTTTGGGCAGACAAATCCCTCAACTCAGTGCATTCTCCAATAACTCCATTCATTCTTAACTCTCAACCTAAACATACAACAACTTCCCTTGGGCAAGCAATCGCATGCAAAGACCGAAAACATTCCTCAAATTACAAAAAAAAAAAATCATGAATCAATATAAGTGGTCCCACTTTGGCAGTAACAACTTATAGTAGCCCATGAAAAAAATTCTTGTACATTAATCAATTTTTTCTTGTCCAAAACCATGACCGGGCCAATAAACAAATGCATCAAAAAAGCATTCTTATTAGTCATAAATCAATTAAAGAGCATTCTCCACATGTTTTGAACTCAAATAGTAATAACCATAAATCAAGGCATTCTAGCATTTAAAATATAAGTAGACAAATATCAACAATATTCATAGCAGCGGAAATTAATAGGATGTAGAAGATATATATTTCAATTATTAACACTAGTTCATACTTAGAAAAGAAAACAAAAAATTAAGGCATTCAAGTAACATGAATATGTTTGGTTTAGTGAGTATATCATAGATTCGAACTCGCAAGTTGTTAGCCGCAAATTCATTATTAGTAATTCCCAATAAACCATGTTAGAACCCCACAAGCATCATGAAACAAATTGCACACAACAAGTTCAACATAAAAAAAAAACTCAATGTGCATTCAGTAACCAATAGAATAAACAATATTTATTAATGTACAACAACTAGCTTGAATTGAAAAAAGAAAAAATAACTTAATACCATAGTGTTTGAAAACACACAAAATAACAAATCCTTTTTTTGTTTGTTTATATTACATAATATAATATTATATTAATTGAAACAAAAGATTGCAAGGATAACAATTTAGTTAAAAAAATCTAGATTCCTCAATTGCAATTAACAATGAGTGCGCAATAATAATCAAAATCAAAAGAATGTAATAAATAACGATCAGGTTCTAAATCATATAAAATTTGGCTATGATGCCAAATGTAAGATAAACAAATCTACCACAAAAGAATTTATATGAGTTTAGAACATTGACATAACACTTACTTGTTGAAGACATGGTCAAGAAAATGAGAATGACCACGATCGACAGAAACCTAAAAGCTAAGCCTTCCTTTGCCTGATCACACTCTTCAATTCTAGAGTTTTCAATGGGGTAAACCCTAGAAAACAACTAATAATTGTAGAAGCAAAGCTTCATGGTGAATCAAAGGTGATTCAAAGGTGTTTTGATGATAACAATGATGATAACAAAAGATGATGACAAAAAGCTCAAAGATCAATCAAAGAACAACTCAAGTGAATCAAAGATCAATCAAAGAACAATTCAAGAGTTCAAGATAAGAATCAAGAAGAATTCAAGACTCAAGAAGAAAGTTTAGAGTCAAGAATCAAGATTCAAGGTTCAAGATCTCAAGAATCAAGATCAAGATTCAAGACTCAAGATTCAAGAATCAAGAGAAGGCTTAATCAAGATAAGTATGAAAAGTTTTTCTCAAAAATTGAGTAGCACATGATTTTTCTCAAAACATGTTTACCAAAGAGTTTTTACTCTCTGGTAATCGATTACCAGATTGCTGTAATCGATTACCAGTAGCAAAATTTTTTTGAAAAAGTTTTCAAATTGAATTTACAACGTTCCAATTAATTTCAAAAAGCTGTAATCGATTACAATGTTTTGGTAATCGATTACCAATGCCTTTGAATGTTGAAATTCAAATTCAAATGTGAAGAGTCATGTCCTTTCACATAAAAGCCTTGTGTAATCGATTACACTGATTTGGTAATCGATTACCAGTGTTTGTTTCTGAATAAATCAAAAGATATAACTCTTCAAAAGGTTTTTGACTTTTTCAAATTGGTTTTAAGTTTTTCTAAAATTTATAACTCTTCCTTGACCAGGCATGAAGAGTCTATAAAAGCAAGGCTTTGTTTTGCATTTCAATCATCTTGAACACTTATTCATACAATCCTTTACAAGCCTTGAATCTCTTTGAACTTCTTCTTCTTCTTTGTACCAAAAGCTTTCTAAAGTTTTCTGGTTTTCTAAACCTCGAAAACTTGTGCTATTCATTCTTTTCTTCTCTTCTCCCTTTGCCAAAATGAATTCGCCAAGGACTAACCGCCTGAATTCTTTTTATGTCTCTCTTCTCCCTTTTCCAAAAGAACAAAGGACTAACCGCCTGAATTCTTTTGTGTCTCCCTTCTCCCTTGTCAAAGAATTCAAAATGACACAGTCTGAGAATTCTTTTGATTCTTCCCTTTCCTTTATACAAAAGTGTTCAAAGGACTAACCGCCTAAGAATTCTTTTGTATCCCCATTCACAAAGTATCAAAGGTTTAACCGCCTGAGATCTTTGTCTTAACACATTGGAGGGTACATCCTTTGTGGTACAAGTAGAGGGTACATCTACTTGGGTTGTTGATTGAGAACAAGAGAGAGTACATCTCTTGTGGATCAGTTCTAGTGGAGGGTACATCCACTTGGTTCGAAGAGAACAAGGGAGGGTACATCCCTTGTGGATCTTAGCTTGTAAAAGGATTTTTACAAGGTTGAAAGAAATCTCAAGGACCGCAGGTCGCTTGGGGACTGGATGTAGGCACGGGTTGTTGCCGAACCAGTATAAAAACTCTTGTGTGTTTGTTTCCTTCTTCCCTACTCTTTTACTTTCCGCTGTGCATTTAATTTCCGCTTTTACTTTCTGTTAAGTTTCTCTTCTACTCCTCATTCTCTTAACAATTTAGTAAAAGTCTTAGAAGAGTAATTTTTTAATTAGTAAAGGTTTAGGAACAATTAATTCAACCCCCATTCTTAATTATTCTGAGGCCACTTGATCCAACAAGTGGTATCAGTGCAGGTATCTTGTTGAAAGTTTAACCACTTCAAGATTAATGGCCTCTTTAGATTCTTTGTCTTTCAAAAGTATTTTCAGGAACAAGTTATTCCAAGATCATGATGAAGACCAAGTCAACTTTTGTCTCATGACAAAATCTCATGATAACAACGAAGAAGAATCTGTAAGTAAGAAGTGGTACATAGACAGTGGATGTTCCAAGCATATGACGGGTGATGTATCCAAATTCACAACCATTTCTCCCAAGAAAAGTGAACACGTTACATGTGGCGACAACAACAAAGGCAAAATTATTGGAGTCGGTAAAATAGGTACGAGTTCTTCTACTCCTATTGAAAATGTGTTGCTTGTAGAAGGTTTGAAGCATAGCTTATTAAGTGTTAGTCATTTATGTGATAGAGGATATAAAGTATCTTTTGATTCTGAAAAATGTGTTATTAAGCATGAGCATGACAAAGATATTGAACATATAGGTTTTAGAGAAAATAATGTTTACATGATTGATCTAAAACAAAAATCTGAAAATGATAGATGCTTTTTAAGCAAAGATTGTGATCCATGGTTATGGCATAAGAGAATTGCTCATATTAACATGGATCATCTAAATAGATTAATTTCAGAAGATCTAGTTATTGGTTTGCCTAAATTAAAATTTGAAAAAGATAAGTTATGTGATGCATGCCAAAAAGGTAAACAAACAAAAGTATCTTTTAAATCTAAAAATATTGTTTCCACCACTCAACCATTACAATTATTACACATGGATTTGTTTGGACCATCTAGGGTCATGAGTTTTGGTGGAAGTTACTATGCATTATTAATTGTTGATGATTATTCTAGGTATACTTGGACTTTATTTCTTACTCATAAGAATGATGCATTTCATGCATTTAGAAGACTTGCCAAAGTCATTCAAAACAAAAAGAATCTCAAAATTATCCCCATCAGAAGTGATCATGGAGGTGAATTTGAAAACAATGATTTTGAAATGTTTTGTGATGAGTATGGCATAGAACACAACTTTTCTACACCTAGGACACCCCAACAAAATGGAGTAGTAGAAAGGAAAAATAGAGCCCTAGAAGAAATTGCTAGAACTCTTTTAAATGACACACCTCTTCCAAAATACTTTTGGGCAGAAGCGGTTAACACCACATGTTATATTATGAATAGAGCCTTAATCAGACCCATTCTTAAGAAAACCCCATATGAACTTTTTAACAATAGAAAACCAAACATTGCACATTTACATGTTTTTAGATGTAAATGTTTTGTTTTAAACAATGGTAAAGAAAGCCTAGGAAAGTTTGAAGCTAAGGCAGATGAGGGTATCTTCCTTGGTTATTCTTTACATAGTAAAGCATTTAGAATATACAACAAAATAACCATGACAATTGAGGAATCAATACATGTTACTTTTGATGAAACTAATATTACCTCCCCGAGAAAGGAGTTTGTTGATGATATTCCAGATACTTTGGAAGATACTCAAAATGAAGAAAGAAATCTGAAAAGAAAGAGAAATGATGAAAACAAGGATGATCAAAATGACACAGCACAAGAAAATGATAATTTTCCCAAAGAATGGAAAACTTCAAGAAATCATCCTCTTGACAACATCATCAGTGATATCTCAAAAGGGATAACAACTAGACACTGTCTTAAAGATTTATGCAATAATATGACATTTGTTTCATTAATAGAACCTAAAATTTTTAAGGAAGCTATTATAGATGATCATTGGATAGTAGCTATGCAAGAAGAATTAAATCAATTTGAAAGAAATGATGTATGGGAATTAGTATAAAAACCTTCAGATTATCCAATCATAGGAACTAAGTGGGTATTTAGAAATAAATTGGATGAAAATGGTATAGTAATTAGGAATAAAGCTGGACTTGTAGCAAAAGGATATAACCAAGAAGAAGGTATAGACTATGAAGAAACTTTTGCACCTGTAGCTAGATTAGAAGCCATTAGGATGTTATTAGCATATGCATCTATTATGAATTTTAAACTATATCAAATGGATGTCAAGAGTGCTTTCTTAAATGGTCTAATTCAGGAGGAGGTATATGTGGAACAACCTCCTGGGTTTGAAGACTCACAAAAACTAGACCATGTCTATAGATTAAAGAAGGCAATTTATGGCTTAAAACAAACACCTAGGGCTTGGTATGAAAGATTAAGTAAATTCCTATTAGAAAAGAATTTTACTAGAGGGAAAGTAGATACCACCTTATTCATAAAAAGGAAAGATAATGATATATTGTTGGTACAAATTTATGTTGATGATATAATTTTTGAATCTACTAATGAATCTTTGTGCAAGGAGTTTTCTATTGATATGCAAAGTGAGTTTGAGATGTCCATGATGGGTGAGTTAAATTACTTTCTTGGACCACAAATCAAACAAACAAATGGTGGGATCTTTGTCAATCAAGCAAAGTATTGCAAAGAACTCATTAAGAGGTTTGGAATGGAAAACTCAAAACACTTGGCTACTCCTATGAATACAAGTTGTTATCTTGACAAAGATGAATCCGGTCAACCTGTTGATCCAAAGCAATATAGAGGTATGATTGGATCTCTACTTTACTTATCTGCAAGTAGGTCAGATATTATGTTTAGTGTATGCACGTGTGCAAGATTTCAATCAGATCCAAAGTTTTCACATTTAATGGCAGTAAAAAGAATCATAAGATATCTATTAGGAACAGTTAGTTTAGGATTATGGTACCCTAAGAATTATTTATGCAATCTAGTAGGATACTCAGATTCGAATTTTGCTGGATAAAAAACAGATAGGAAGAGTACTAGTGGTACATGTCAATTTATAGGGTCTGCTCTTGTTTCTTGGAATAGCAAGAAACAAAATAGTGTAGCATTATCCACAGCAGAAGCGGAATATATTTATGCTGGTAGTTGTTGTGCATATATTTTGTGGATGAAGCAACAACTATCTGACTATGGAATAGTATTAGATCACATTCCCATAAAATGTGACAACACAAGTGCCATAAACATATCTAAAAATCCAGTTCTTCACTCTAGAACCAAGCATATAGAAATAAGGCATCATTTTATTAGAGATCATGTTCTAAAAGGTGATGTTGTGTTAAAATTTGTAGATACTAAAAATCAACTTGCAGACATCTTTACAAAACCACTGAGTAAAGATACCTTCTACAACATTAGAAGAGAACTAGGACTAATAGATGTTAGTGACTTATCAAAATAAATCTCTATTATTATAATATTTGAACAATTTACTATTTTCTTATTTGCATGGTATATGGTATTTGAACAATTTACTATTTCCTTATTTGCATGGTATGTTTGAACAAATATTGAGTATGTTGTTTGACTATATGGGTTTTATAGATAATCTATTTATGATTGTTGCTTCATGGTTTGGTTGTTAGTTTCTCAATGAATGTTGTATGGATGTTTAGTTATGTTTGATTATTTCAAATTTGTTACGCACTTTGGCTTTTTGTTGATGCCAAAGGGGGAGAGAAATGCCAAAAGGGGAGAGAAATGCCAAAAGGGGAGAGAAATGGGATTAAAATCAAGAACTCACATGAGTAATCAATTTAATTTTAAGATATGTACAAATTTAAAAACAAAGGGGGAGAATTTATGTGAGTGATCGACTAGGAAAAAGTGTGTGTGTGTTTCTTGATTTCAGAAGTTTTCATCATCAAAAAAGGGGAGATTGTAGAAGCAAAGCTTCATGGTGAATCAAAGGTGATTCAAAGGTGTTTTGATGATAACAATGATGATAACAAAAGATGATGACAAAAAGCTCAAAGATCAATCAAAGAACAACTCAAGTGAATCAAAGATCAATCAAAGAACAACTCAAGTGAATCAAGAACAATTTAAGTGTTCAAGATAAGAATCAAGAAGAATTCAAGACTCAAGAAGAAAGTTTAGAGTCAAGAATCAAGATTCAAGGTTCAACATCTCAAGAATCAAGATCAAGATTCAAGACTCAAGATTCAAGAATCAAGAGAAGGCTTAATCAAGATAAGTATGAAAATTTTTTCTCAAAAATTGAGTAGCACATGATTTTTCTCAAAACATGTTTACCAAAGAGTTTTTACTCTCTGGTAATCGATTACCAGATTGCTGTAATCGATTACCAGTAGCAAAATTGTTTTGAAAAAGTTTTCAAATTGAATTTACAACGTTCCAATTAATTTCAAAAAGCTGTAATCGATTACAATGTTTTGGTAATCGATTACCAATGCCTTTGAATGTTGAAATTCAAATTCAAATGTGAAGAGTCACGTCCTTTCACATAAAAGCCTTGTGTAATCGATTACACTGATTTGGTAATCGATTACCAGTGATTGTTTCTGAATAAATCAAAAGATGTAACTCTTCAAAAGGTTTTTGACTTTTTCAAATTGGTTTTAAGTTTTTCTAAAAGTTATAACTCTTCCTTGACCATGCATGAAGAGTCTATAAAAGCAAGGCTTTGTTTTGCATTTCAATAATCTTGAACACTTATTCATACAATCCTTTACAAGCCTTGAATCTCTTTGAACTTCTTCTTCTTCTTTGTACCAAAAGCTTTCTAAATTTTCTTGTTTTCTAAACCTTGAAAACTTGTGCTATTCATTCTTTTCTTCTCTTCTCCCTTTGCCAAAATGAATTCGCTAAGGACTAACCGCCTGAATTCTTTTTGTGTCTCTCTTCTCCCTTTTCCAAAAGAACAAAGGACTAACCGCCTAAATTCTTTTGTGTCTCCCTTCTCCCTTGTCAAAGAATTCAAAACGACAGAGTCTGAGAATTCTTTTGATTCTTCCCTTTCCCTTATACAAAAGTGTTCAAAGGACTAACCGCCTAAGAATTCTTTTGTATCCCCATTCACAAAGTATCAAAGGTTTAACCGCCTGAGATCTTTGTCTTAACACATTGGAGGGTACATCCTTTGTGGTACAAGTAGAGGGTACATCTACTTGGGTTGTTGATTGAGAACAAGAGAGAGTACATCTCTTGTGGATCAGTTCTAGTGGAGGGTACATCCACTAGGTTCAAAGAGAACAAGGGAGGGTACATCCCTATTGGATCTTTGCTTGTAAAAAGATTTTTACAAGGTTGAAAGAAATCTCAAGCATCGCAGGTCGCTTGGGAACTGGATGTAGGCGCGGGTTGTTGCCGAACCAGTATAAAAACTCTTGTGTGTTTGTTTGCTTCTTCCCTACTCTTTTACTTTCCGTTGTGCATTTAATTTCCGCTTTTACTTTCTGTTTAGTTTCTCTTCTACTCCTTATTCTCTTAATAATTTAGTAAAAGCCTTAGAAGAGTAATTTTTTAATTAGTAAAGGTTTAAGAATAATTAATTCAACCCCCCTTCTTAATTATTCTGAGGCCACTTGATCCAACAATAACATGACGACAAAGGGGACCTATCCTTGTTATTTATTAACCCTAGGCACCTCCCATTATGGGCCCGGTGGTTAGGCCCATACTATCTTCTCACATTGATCAGAATTAGCTGCCTAAAGCTCGTAAACAATTAATCACATTATTAGTGGATTTAAGTATCATCAAATGAATCATAATATTAGCCCATTTTTTGGCAAAACAAAATTTTACAATTAATTGTAGCCCACAAAAATATATGGGAAAATTCTAATAGGTACCTCTATAGTTATACTTGAATTTAAGTGTGAGGAAATTTCACTCACATGACTCTTGATATTCATGTTTCAGCTTACAATTTATAGAGTACAAAGCATAAGAGAGAGAAAGGGGGAAAAGACAGCCTAGCCTAGTCTATGTGGCAGCCTTGTCTAGTCTATGTCTGCTGACTTCTAAAACAAGAAAAAAATATTTAGTAATGATGCATACAAATCTAATTTAGAAATCCCAAAAGATATTCAACACTCCCCCTCAAGCTGGAGCATATAGATCATATGTACCAAGCTTGGAACAAATGGACTGAATCCTAGGTCCTCGCAATGACTTAGTCAAAATATTTGCTTGCTGATCATTAGAGCTAATGAACTCAGTGATAATTTCTTTGGACAATAGCTTCTCCCGAATGAAATGACAGTCAATTTCTATGTGTTTGGTTCTCTCATGAAAGACTGGATTTGAAGCAATATGGAGAGCGGCTTGATTATCACAATATAACTTCATCTGCCCAACTTCACAGAATCTCAATTCTTGAAGTAGTTGTTTGATCCACATAAGTTCACTTGTAGCCATGGCCATAGATCTATATTCAGCCTCTGCACTGGACTGGGCAACAACAGTTTGCTTCTTGCTCTTCCAAGAGATAGCATTCCCTCCAATGGAAACACAATATCCGAATGTGGATCTCTTATCCATAGGACAACCAGCCCAATCTGCATCACAATACCCAGATACTTGTGTATTACCTTTGTCTTCATAAAGTAATCCTTGTCCTGGAGCTCTCTTAATGTATCTAAGAATATGCATAACAACATTCCAATGATCAACACGAGGATTTTGCATAAATTGGCTCACCACTCCAACAGCAAAGGAAATATCAGGTCTTGTAATGGTGAAATAAATGAGTTTTCCCACAAGTCTTCTATATCTCTCGGGATTAGGACACATTTCACTCTGATCTGACAGGAGCTTCAAATTTGGATCCATAGGGCTATCAACAGGTCTACAATTCTGCATGCCTGTTTCCTCCAAAATGTCAAGGGCATACTTCCTCTGAGAGATCACAACACCATCTCCTGACTGAGCCACCTCAATACCAAGGAAGTACTTCAAATATCCCAGGTCTTTGGTCTGGAAATGACTGAATAAGTGCTCATTTAGCTGAACAATCTTAGTAGCATCATTCCCTGTAATCACTATATCATCAACGTATACTATCAAATAAACACATTTCCTAGGGGATGAATGACAATAAAAAACAGAATGATCAGCCTCACTTCGTTTCAACCCAAAAAGTTGAACAATATGACTGAATTTACCAAACCAAGCCCGAGGGGATTGCTTCAACCCATAGAGAGATCGACGCATGTCGCAACCTACCCTTCGGCGGGAGGCGACGCGTGACTCGCGGGATGCGTATTCCACGAAAGGAATACGCGCGGAGTCGCCACCAACGTTTATTTGAGGAAAACGTCGGAAAAACCGGAAAAGACGCGATCTACGAACTTTTTAGTGAAAGGTTCGGGAGTTGTATTTACGCACGGGGAAGGTATTAGCACCCCACACGTCCGTCCCAAGGGACGGCAGCCTTTAATCGAATGTGCAAACATGACTTTGATTTTTATGTTCCCTTTTATGTTCTTATATCCTTTATACCCTTTATATTTTTTTCGTTTTTGTGGTCGACAAGGGTGTTTCCCTTTGCTCCTACGTATTCCTCAATTTGGGATGAGAAAATCAGACCTACGTAGTTCTTTTGGAACAAAGTGTTTGGTTAAGTTGTTTTTGTCTTTTTTGCAAAATATGTTTTTATTTGAACAAAAGGTCATTTAAGGTGTTGGACCATTAAACGGTCTTTTGATTTTGAAAGGGGAGAAACGTTAAGGCGTTGGACCATTAACGACCTCTTGTTTTTGAAAGGAGAGAAACGTTAAGGCATTGGACCATTAACGATCTCTTGGGGTGGTCGACAAAAGCGGGGCTTTTGCTCCTACGTATCCTCAATGAGGAACTCAGACCTACGTAGTTCTTTCTTATCAAGTGATTCTTTTTATTTTAAGAGGTGATCATTTTAAGGCGTTGGACCTTAAAAATGATCCATTTTACTTAGTGAGAAATTGAAATGACAAACTTCAAAAGCCTATTTTTGTGGACGAGCTTGACTAGGCGAGTTGATTTTAGCCTTAGTTTCACCTTAGTTATTAATCAATTCGATTAAGAATGAGAAATCCCAAAGAGAAAACGTCCGATTGATTTTCCGCTTTATTTTACTAAAAGATGTTTTTTTGATTATTATATTATTTTTTACCTCTTTTTGATTTCCAACGTGGTTACGGCACGACCGAACGGTCGGAATTGATTTTAACCGAAGTTAATGGATAATACAATTCAAACGTTCGGTGGAAATTTATTTTATTTTTAAGTTAAGCGAGAAACGACTTAAGTAAAATGGCTTAAGCACGTCAACAGGGGGTATAAAAAGTAAACAAAATGAGAATAAAAACGCACGAAACACAATGTGGACCACTACGGGTACATAGAATGAATCGAAAAGCTTGGTTCGAGGTACTTACCCGTTGAAGATCGAAGAACGATGAAGAACGAATGAAGAACGTCGAAGAACGGTCGAAACCTTTGCGAGATTCCTCACGGAAAACGTTACGGAAACGTTTCGGAAGCGCCTCGGCTTAGATTTTCTTCACGGAAACAATTTTTCCAAGCAAATTTAAAAGAGAGAGAAGTGCCAAAGGGGCTGGACCATTTCCTTCTTCCCTTCCTCCCCTATTTATAGCAAAATAGGGGAGGTGGTTGCCGCCCAGCTCGCCCAGGCGAGCAGGGTTGCTTCCTCCAGAAGCAACCGCCTTCTGGAGGAATCTTCTGGAGGGCCCAAATGGGCCTGGGTGCTATTTGCACCCCCATTTTTACTAAGTACACCCCCCTCTGCTGTTTTTTGGTGATTCTTTTTTCGTAAAGTTACGGAAACTTACGAATTTCGTAACGATACTTGTTTTCTTTCCGTAATGTTATGGAACCTTGCGGATTACATAATCATCCCCTTTTTGACTTACGGAATGTTACGGAACCTCACTTAATTATGCAACGATGCTTCCGTTTGATTTCCGGTGTGTCACGGAAACTTACGGATTGTGCACCAATATTTTTTGTTTTTTTTTTCGGCATGTCCTGGAATTTCACAAATTGCCTAATGATGGGTGCCAAGCACCTCACGAGGACCAAAGAATGGTCGCACGTCATCGAGCAAAGGTCCCCGGACGAAATTAGGGTATGACAGTTGCCCCTCTTTACTTGTCTTTTATTGGAGATAAAAGAAAAGTAAAGATAAGACACTAATTTCGTCCCTCTCGATTGACGAGAGTCGCGGGCGACCATGAAATTTCCGCATGTAAATGACTTTGTTGTTCCCGGAGGAACAAAAGGTGCAGAAGACTGTGTCAGCCCCTGCATGCTATCAAGCGTTCTGTCTTACAGATAGCAAAAGAATGGGTGCGAATAACCATAAGGTATCTCCGCGTATCATGGGTGCAGAATGACCAAACTTGGTCTCTGCTTGTCATCGGGCCCGCCGCCTCTGGATGACAAAAGGGTGCGAATAACCATAAGGTATCTCCGCGTATCATGGGTGCAGAATGACCAAACTTGGTCTCTGCGTGCCATCGGACACGACTGTGTCTGAATGGCAAAGGGGTGCGGATAACCGTAAGGTATCTCCGCGTATCATGGGTGCAGAATGACCAAACTTGGTCTCTGCGTGCCATCGGACACGACTGTGTCTGAATGGCAAAGGGGTGCGGATAACCGTAAGGTATCTCCGCGTATCATGGGTGCAGAATGACCAAACTTGGTCTCTGCTTGTCATCGGACACGACTGTGTCTGAATGGCAAAGGGGTGCAGATAACCGTAAGGTATCTCCGCGTATCATGGGTGCAGAATGACCAAACTTGGTCTCTGCGTGCCATCGGACACGACTGTGTCTGAATGGCAAAGGGGTGCAGATAACCGTAAGGTATCTCCGCGTATCATGGGTGCAGAATGACCAAACTTGGTCTCTGCGTGCCATCGGACACGACTGTGTCTGAATGGCAAAGGGGTGCAGATAACCGTAAGGTATCTCCGTGTATCATGGGTGCAGAATGACCAAACTTGGTCTCTGCGTGCCATCGGACACGACTGTGTCTGAATGGCAAAGGGGTGCAGATAACCGTAAGGTATCTCCGCGTATCATGGGTGCAGAATGACCAAACTTGGTCTCTGCGTGCCATCGGACACGACTGTGTCTGAATGGCAAAGGGGTGCGGATAACCGTAAGGTATCTCCGCGTATCAGCTCTTGAGTCATGGCAACAAAAGGTGGTGTGGTCGACAAAAGCGAGGCTCTTGCTCCTACGTATCCTCCAATGAGGAATTCAGACCTACGTAGTTCTGGATAACTTGTGAGACTTGAAAAAGTCTCGGTGTTTTCTCCACTAAAATGCAAACATGCTTTAGCAAAGAGACAAATATTCCAGTATATGCTTTTTGAGTGAAAAACAATGCGTCTATCGGGGAAGGAGAGTCTGCTGATGAAATCTCCCATAACCATAAATGAGATTTTGGATGTTAGCATTTCGTTTCTAAATGACCATTTAGAGGAAACACCGGGTTCGGCAAAAATAGAAGAAATCCACTCAAAGTGTATCAATCTCGCACAGGTAAGTGTTTCATCCTAATTCCGAACCATAGATATGTCATGACTTGACTTTGCAAATTATTTCCTATCAAATCAAAAATTACATGCATGATCATGGATCAATAGGGTTTCCCTTGGGAATGGGTTCTTTTGGTGGGTTTTTCGGCTTTTGTGTGTTTTTGGCTTTTGATTTTTTGTTGGCTTTTCCTTTTCTGTTTTTGTTTAGTGTGGGGCGAAAAAGTCGCTAGCGCACTGATTTTGGTTGGCAATTAAAGGGAGAAGACCTATTTTAGGTCATGGTTTCCTTTCCTTCTTTTTGTTCATTTGGTGACAATTCTGTATTGTTCAGATATTGTCCGGTCTAAAGACCTCTCTGCACATTTCTTCTGGTTTCTTTGACCAGGAGCATTCTTCTTTTTTACTTTCTCCCATTCTTTGGTTGGGAATTTTCTTTCTTTTCTTTTTCCTTTCTCCCACTCTTTGATTGGGAATTTCCTTGCTTCCTTTTTTCCTTTGATTGGAAATTTTCCTTCTCCTTTTTTGCTTCCGAGGGTAAGGATTGACATTCTCACCCTGGGTCAAGGTTTATGGTGAGTCAGGATTTTGGCTCAAGACTTGTAGAATGGCTAGGCATGATACATGTCAGGGTTTGGTTTGGTTCAAGGATAAAAAGGGTTGCCTTACATTATTTCCATGACACAAAATGCAAAAATGATGATTTGGAAACTTTATGCAAAACTGGTCATGCATGCACCTATGCGGACACTCAAGTGTCAAATTTTTATGGTCATGTGATGCTAGGGTTCAGGATTCATTTCCTCTATTTTAGTCAACCCAACGTTTCCAAAATATGTTCTTTTATCAATTTGTGCATTCATCCGAGTCCATTTCGGGCGTCTGGGAAAATCTTCACAGCATTCACCCTTCAGGTGTATACACATTTTCCAAAAATTGGTTATGATCAAAGAATTTTTTTTCAAAGAAAAGTTGGAAATCGTCTCTTTTCAAAAGCATGTCGTTTTTTAGCTAGACAACTTATTTTCTCTTTTTCCACCTTTTTCCTTACTTGCCTTCTTTTTTTCTTATTTGCTCTCTTTTTCTTTTCACTTTCTTTTCTTTTCTATTTCATTTTCTTTCCTTTTCTATTTCATTTTCTTTCCTTTTCTATTTTTATTTTTATCATGATTTTTTGTTTATTTTACATATATACTTTTGGACGATGTTCCTAAACGAAGAACTCTACACGGTTCCAGAATTTCAAACATCATCGATAGTAATGATATATAAATACTAACGCACCAATCTAAACAAAATGTATGCGCTGTACAAATGACAATCGAAACAACAAAAACAAACATTAGTCTCTCAAGTCAAAACAATAACATAGAAAAAATGACAAAAGAAATATGAAAGAAAACATGAATCTGGGGATCTCCCAGTCACGTGTCTCCACTCCCTCCCAAGAAGTCAAGCAAATCAGCCATCTCCTCATCCTCGTGGGCTTCTTCTCCATCGCCGGGAGCTTCTGGGGGTGCCTCTCCGGCTTGGGCCTCGGGCCAATCTCCGGGCCATGCAACCTCTGCCCTGAACTGGTCTGGAGTAGGGCATGAAAAAGGAGCGAAGCCCTGGCTCTGCATGCTAAGGCTCATCTGGTACAGACAATCATGGGTCCGTACATGTGCTCGGTGGTTGGCCGCCTGCTGGCGAACCAAATGCCGTAAATACTGCTCCATGTCAAATGCCCCAGCCTGGCCAGCCTGATGAGGTGGTGGTGGCGCGCCTGCGGCCTGTGGAGCATCACCCTGAGCCTGTCTCTGGGTACAGTACTTCTCAATAAAAGCCCGGGTGATGGGCGGCCGAATCACCTTGGTAGGTGCAATGGGGACTCCGAACGACTGGCAGAGTCCTGTGATTAGTGGGGGGAATCCCAGGGCCCTGTTGGACTTATCTGGGTCCAAAGGGTGCCTAGTGGGCGCCATACCTGCAAAAATATATATGGCATCAGCGATCAACTGAGCCACATGGATGCTCATCCGTGTCAGGATGGCGTACACCAGTTGGCACTTAGGCATGGGGAGGTCGGAATTATGATCGGTGGGCAGGATGTTGCTGAGGAGCAACGTCATCCATATCTGGGTCAGGGTGGTCATATTGGTGCGCATGATTCGCACTCGCCTCCCTGCAGCAGTCCGGGCGAAATCCTGCCCCGGTATACATAGCAGCTGGGCGATGGCCTCCTCATCGAACCCATCAGACCGGTTCCTCCTCTGGCCATACTCGCATTCCTGGCCCTCTTCCAATACCATCGGATATCCCAGGAGCTGGCTGATAGCGTCGGCATCGAACGGGATCCACTGACCCCTAACCCAGGATCTCATGTCACGCACGCCTTCCTCTGTTGGCCAAGCATTGGCGTAAAACTCAAGGACTATTTCTGGATCAAACTTGGCCATGGGAGTAACCAGTGGTGCCCACCGCCGGCGCCCTATTTCCTCCTGGAAATCAGTATACTCGTCCTCCCTGAGCTGGACGCGTCGCTCTCGGAGAAACGACCATCCCTTGATGGCTTCGAAACGCTGCTGGTGTACAACGCTCCTAAAGCGGTGACTGTCGTACTCCGGGGCGGAACTAGTTCCTTCGGCCGCCTTGTCTTTCCTGGACCTCTTTGAGGCAAGCTTCCTCGGTGCCATTCCTGCGAAGGCAAACATTTGGAAAGTTAGTTTTAGTGGGACATTACTCTTAAAGAAAAAATGGCATGTAACCTCCTCCCATAAATACAAACATCAATGTAAATTTAGAGCAAGCTTATGCGCCTATTCCCTTACAAACGTTCTCTTGCACAAGACATTTAACCGAAAAAATGCACCCATATACAATCAAGGCAGCTTCGTTACCTAGATTATTTACACGTACCTCCAAGGTGTATTCGTTACTTACATCACACACATCTCTTTGGCTAAATTCACATACATGCATATTCAAAGCATTTTGGGGTACCAAAAATTGCACATGTGCACATCTTGGCATTTCTAATACCTATTCATACGCAAACTTCATGATGAATCTTGACTACCCACACAATAAGGTGCTACATTTCATGCTCCTTTTTTCAAGTTTTTGCTACCTAAAGCCGCATGCAAATTCAAGCATATTTTCCTTTGCTGACTAAAATTGTATTCAAATTAAAAGGTATATATTTTTTTGTAATATGTTTTCTTCACATAACATGCAACACATTTATATACATTTTTTGTGAGACATTTTTGACTACCAAAAATTGTATATACATACATTCAAGTATTTTGCTATTCATACCCAAAGTGCAAATTGCCAAAGGTATCTTGCTACCTATTCTAAACCTACACATTCATGACGGGCCCAATTCCTAAACATCTAGGCGTAGGGAAAATATTGTAGCGTGGCCCATAGCTGATTGCTGGCCAAAAAAGGGTAACTTTACCCAACATGCACCTCCCTTTGTGCTCTTTTTGCATAAAATTTCAGTTTCTAGGACTAGGATATATGTGGGGCAATTACTCTAGCTCTTTCAAAAATGAATGCATGTCCCAAAAATATGTGCAAACCAAATTGCCCCATGGCTTGTTTCCCTACAAAAAATCACGCGCTAATGCCATTGAGACATTTCACCGAACACTTGGTGGGCGCGCGTTTAGGCATCAATAGCAAGAGAACGGAGACAATGTGGTATGCCCCATTACTTCAAAATGCATTATAGGCCTAGGGCCATCTCATACAAACCCCCAATTCAACTTAATCAAGCGAGAAAACAAACCAAAATTGCCCCACATATTTGAGCACATTCCCACAATTTAGAGCACAAAAAGGAGATCAAAATACACCAATGAAAAGCTAGAAAGCTTAGGGATGGAATACTTACTTGTTGGTGATGAACAAAAGCGCAAAACGGAATCAAAAAATGCGAAAAAGGATGACCCTAGGGCTGCAAATTCATCAATCCCGTGGGTATGGCTTTTGAAAGGGGGGAAGGGAAGTTTTTTGAATGCAAAAACGTCCCCCCTCTCGTCATTCTTATATTTTGGTGCAGAGGTGGCTCGCCCAGGCGAGCTAACCTGCACCCCCCCCCCCTTTTTTTTTTTTTTTTTTTTTTTTTTTTGAGGGGAACATTAACCATGTCCCCTCCCTTCTCATGGATTAGCATTTTGCCTAACTTGAACTTACTTAGGTTAGAATTAGGCGTTGATTACTTATTTGATTATTACCCTTTTCCTTTTTAAAACAAACAAATAGTAAAAGAAAGCTGCAAAATACAAAGGATACGGAGCTGCCTTGCAGCGACATTCCCTGTTTGTTTCGCACAGAGAAGAGCAACGATCGGTCGGTCGTGACCCCATCCCCGCTTGCGTTCATCCTTAAGTACCTGCAAGTAATAAACAACCAGGTATGGCCAATCTTGGCCGCATCATTACCCTACCTTGACTGGTTTCTGCCATTCATGTTTTGTCTTCACTCCAGAAGGTAGCCCAAGGTGATCCTGCCCTTGTTTTACCACAACAATATACATGCGTATGCGTATGCGTATGCATGAATGTTTTCAAACGCAGAAAATTTAGGGAAAGTTGGTTCAGGTTCAATTCTAATTAAGCGCTTGGGGGATCCCATAAACTGAGCGGAAGGGCTCAGGCGATCACAAATTAACGCAAGGTGTGAAACTAACGTGAGGACTAAAAGCCTCAAATCCATGTTCATTTCTTTGAAAGATTGTAACGAGAGATACAACAGACAGGAAATCCCTGGGGGAAATCCAGAAAACGCATAAAGATAAAGAACATGCAGCGACATCCTTAATTGCCCCAGCTTCTAAGCATAATATTGTTTGACGACATCAGAGTTCACGGGTGAAGGTAGCTCTTCGCCATCCATGTTGGTAAGCACCAGGGCTCCTCCGAAAAAAGCCCTCTTCACAACAAAAGGCCCTTCGTAGTTCGGGGCCCATTTCCCTCGATGGTCCTTGACAGCATGGGACATTTTCTTTAGCACAAGGTCTCCCTCATGGAACTTGCGTAAGCGTACTTTCTTGTCGAATGCACTCTTCATTCTTTGCTGGTATAAGCGCCCATGACTCATGGCCGTTAAGCGCTTACCCTCGATGAGGTTGAGCTGATCGTAGCGTGTTTGAGCCCACTCTGATTCCTTTAATCCGGATTCTGCCAAGATCCTCAATGACGGGACTTCTACCTCGAACGGTAACACCGCCTCCATCCCATATACTAATGAGAACGGCGTTGCCCCAGTTGACGTTCGCACTGAAGTCCGGTAACCGTGTAACGCGAATGGGAGCATCTCGTGCCAATCCTTGTATGACACGGTCATCTTTTGGATAATCTTTTTGATATTCTTATTGGCCGCTTCCACGGCTCCATTCATCTTTGGCCGGTAGGGCGTGGAATTGTGATGCTGGATTTTAAACTCCTCGCACATTTCCCCCATCATCTTGTTATTCAGGTTGGTGCCGTTGTCCGTAATAATCTTCCTTGGCGAACCATATCGGCAGATGATCTCCTTCTTAATGAACCTGACCACCACATTCCTCGTGACATTGGTATATGAAGCCGCCTCGACCCACTTGGTGAAATAATCTATCGCTACGAGGATGAAGCGATGACCATTCGAGGCCTTGGGCTCAATGGCCCCGATGACATCTATTCCCCACATGGAGAAAGGCCAAGGGGCGGACATGACATTCAGAGGATGCGGTGGGGCATTGACATTATCCGCGAATGCTTGACATTTGTGGCACTTCCTCACATGGACACAACAATCACTTTCCATGGTAAGCCAGTAATAACCTGCTCTTAAGATCTTCCTGGCCATAGCATGCCCGTTGGCGTGCGTTCCAAACGAGCCCTCATGGACTTCCTCGATCATGTGATTTGCCTCCTTGGCATCCACACACCGCAGGAGTGTCATGTCGTGATTTCTCTTATACAGTGTGCTTCCGCTCACGAAGAAACTGGCCGCCAACCTCCTCAATGTCCTTTTATCGTTGTTGGCAATCTCTGGCGGGTATTCTTTGCTTTCGACATATCGCTTGATGTCGTAATACCAGGGCTTTCCGTCCCGTTCCTCTTCCACTTGGCAACAATGTGCGGGTTTGCCACGACACTGAAATTCAATGTAGGGTAGGTCCCCGTGCGGTGTTAGCTGGAACATAGATGCCAACGTAGCAAGTGCATCCGCCATTTGATTTTCCTCGCGGGGAACATGATGGAAGGAGATCTCATCGAAAGTCTTAGCCAATTCCTTGATGTAGGCTTTGTAGGGTATCAGCTTGGGATCTCTAGTTTCCCATTCCCCTCTCAGCTGATGGATTACCAACGCTGAGTCGCCGTACACCTTGAGTAGTTTGACATCGGAGTCAATTGCTGCCTGGACGGCTAGGGCACATGCTTCATATTCGGCCATGTTGTTGGTGCAGTCGAATCCTAGCCTGGCTGTGAAAGGTACACATTGATTGTCCGGAGAGATCAACACTGCCCCAACGCCATGACCTAGAATGTTTGACGCTCCGTCAAACCATACAGTCCATTTGTCCCGATCTTCGTCCAACTTTTCCTCGAACAAGGCCATGATGTCCTCATCCGGGAATTCCGGATGCATGGGCTGGTAGTCGTTAAGAGGCTGTTGAGCCAAATAATCTGCCAAAGCGCTTCCTTTTATCGCCTTTTGGGTGACGTAGACTATATCAAACTCAGATAGCAAGACTTGCCACCGGGCGATTCGTCCTGTGAGAGCTGGCTTTTCAAAGATGTACTTAACCGGGTCCATTTTGGATATCAACCAGGTAGTATGGCTCAGCATGTACTGCCTTAGGCGATGGGACGCCCATACTAAAGCACAACACGTTCTTTCGAGCAAGGAGTAATTCATCTCACAGGTCGTGAACTTCTTACTTAGGTAGTAAACAGCGCGCTCTTTCTTCCCGGATTCGTCATGTTGCCCCAGCATACACCCCATTGACTCGTCCAAGATTGTCATGTACAAAATGAGAGGCCTTCCAGGTACTGGTGGCATAAGCACGGGAGGATTCATTAGGCACTTTTTGATCCTTCCAAAAGCCTCTTGGCAATCCTCATTCCACCGATCAGTTTGGTTTTTGCGCAAGAGTTTAAACAACGGCTCACAAATGGCTGTGAGCTGCGATATGAATCTGGCAATATAATTCAAGCGCCCCAGGAAACCTCGGACTTGCCTCTCTGTACGGGGTTCTGGCATCTCAAGGATAGCCTTCACTTTTTCGGGGTCTACCTCTATCCCTTTCTGGCTTACAACGAAACCAAGCAATTTCCCTGATTTGACCCCAAAGGTACACTTAGCGGGGTTCAACCTTAATTGATATCTCTTAAGCCTTTCGAACAACTTCCGCAGGTTGACAAGGTGTTCTTCCTCAGATTTAGATTTAGCAATTATGTCGTCCACGTAGACCTCGATCTCTTGATGCATCATATCATGGAACAAAGCTACCATGGCCCGTTGATAAGTTGCCCCGGCATTCTTGAGTCGAAAGGACATCACCTTGTAACAGAACGTTCCCCACAGGGTGACGAAAGTAGTCTTTTCCATATTCTCGGGCGCCATCTTTATCTGATTGTAACCAGAGAAACCATCCATGAAGGAAAATAAAGCGAAATTGGCCGTGTTATCTACGAGGATATCGATGTGTGGTAACGGAAAATTGTCCTTGGGACTGGCCCGATTCAGGTCCCGGTAATCTACACACATTCGTACTTTCCCACCCTTTTTAGGAACTGGTACGATGTTGGCAACCCATTCTGGATACCGAGCGACGGCCAGAAATCCAGCGTCAAACTGCTTTTTCACTTCTTCTTTTATCTTCAAGGACGTTTCGGGCTTCATCCTCCTCAATTTCTGTTTTACTGGGGAACACCCGGGATTTAGAGGCAATCGGTGCTGCACAATGTCAGAACTCAAACCGGGCATATCTTGGTATGACCAAGCAAAGATGTCTTGGTAGTCTTTTAGCAGGGTTATTAATTCTTCACGGATAGGTGCGGTAATGCCTGTACCTATCTTTACTTCCCTCTTTCCACTGCCAATTCCTAAGTCTACTAGCTCTGTTTCTTCTTGATGAGGCCCCATTTCTTGGTCCTCATGGGCGACCATTCTTTCTAGTTCCGAAGGAAGTCCCACATCCTCATCTCCTTCATCTTCCGTTTGGTTCATTTCTTGCTCGAAGTTGATAGACGGGTCCCAGGTATTAGTACCTTCGGGGGACTCGTCATCGAATCTGCCGTTTCAGAAAAAGAAGTAAACATGCAAATGAATGAGAATGGGTAGAGACCAGGAACAGATGAAGAAAGATCCTTGTATTATAAATTCAAAAACAAAAGACACAAAGCCTTAACAAAAAGAAAACTCTAAAGCCTAGGCCCAACTATAGAGCTTTTAAAACCGTAAAGGTTTACATTATGCTCGTTGCGTAAATGCCGGGGCGTTCCTCCACTCGCCAATTTCCCAGCTGGAAATCAGGAGGGCATGGTCGGACCAAATCCGAAGTACTTGGAACATCATCTTCACATATCGCGAACACTTGACCTTCGTCTCCCAGACCCGCACTTATAAAGCTTCTACTTATGTGGCAGGGCGGGCTTCCTTCACTTTCTTGTCTCCAACGCGAGCTCTGACCACTGTCCTTCCTTCCCGCGGTGCTTCTTTTCATGTCCGCCTGAGTGGGCTTATAGCCTAAACCATACTTCCCACGATTTCCTTGGGTTTTTATCAGGCTAGTTATGCCGCCATTGTCTTTGCCTAAACCCATCCCGGGTTCATAACCGTTCCCCAACATAACTCGGGCCATCATTACCGCCGCATCGGACAGACAAGGTTGCCCAAAGAGGGAGTCCACGGAGGAAATGCTGACCACCTCAAAAGACTGGAAAGCGGTTTCTAACGATTCTTCTGCGGCTTCCACATAAGGCATGGAGGATGGGCAGCTTACCAAGATATCTTCCTCGCCTGATACGATGACCAAGTGCCCCTCCACTACGAACTTCAGCTTTTGGTGGAGTGTAGAAGGCACAACACCCACTGAATGGATCCACGGGCGCCCCAACAGGCAACTGTAGGGTGGGTTAATGTCCATTATTTGGAAGGTGACTTGACAGGTGTGAGGGCCTATTTGTACTGGGAGATCGATCTCTCCCCTAACCTCTCGGCGAGTGCCGTCGAAGGCCCGAACCACCATTGAACTTGGTTTTAAATGGGAAGCATTGAATGGTAACTTGTCCAAAGTGCTCTTAGGCATCACGTTTAAACTGGAACCATTATCGATGAGTACCTTGGCCACGATATGGTCCATACACTTGACTGATACATGTAAAGCCTTATTATGCCCTCTCCCCTCGGCGGGGATTTCTTCTTCGGCGAAGGCAAGATAGTTGTTGGCAGTGATATTGTTGACCAGCCCTCCGAAACCTTCTACCGAAATATCTTGGGCCACGTGAGCCTCGTTCAGCACCTTTACTAGCAGAGCCCGATGAGGCTCGGAGCTCATAAGTAACTCTAGCAGCGAGACCCTAGCCGGGGTTTTGTTGAGCTGTTCGATAACCTTGAATTCGCTCTGCTGAATTATCCGAAGGAACTCGCTGGCTTCCTCTAGCGACACCTCCTTTCTACCATCCCTTTTCTCTGGGGGCCCCTTTGCTGGCATATCTTTACTCGAAGCGTGGGGTGCTTCGCCATCTTGTTCCTCCACCACTTTTCCTTTTCCTTTGACGTCGGCGGGTTGGACTGGTAGGTCCGGAGGTGCGAACACACGACCACTACGGGTCACACCGCTCAGCCCCGTGATATTTGTTACTTTAGCTGACAGCGAGCTGACGTCAGTGACTTCTTCTTCCTCCTTCCCCGGAGGTGTATATCTCCACGGGACCGCGTGACTATTTTGGTACGGGAAAGGAACAGGTTTGGCCATTAAGGGGTGCCCGGGCTTTTGCGAGGCTGCACTTTTAGTGAAGTATATCACCAAGGGTTTGGGCTTCGCAACACCGCTCCCCTCCGTAGATTGCATGCATATATGCGGCTCTTCTTTTCCTTTAATGCCGACTTCTAGTCGACCTTGGTCTATCATCCGTTGTAACAATTCCTCTACTTCCAAACACGTCTCCATATCATGCATCTCGCCGGGATGTAGCAGACAGGAATCCTCCTTACACCCACTATGGGGAATTACACCTCCCTTTTGTAGGGCCTCAAAGATAAACCTCCTAGGGGTTGCCACATCTCTCAACGGTTTAGACCTGTGGGGCCTATCGGATTCAACTGCATTAACTGCTCCCCCTCCATGATTGGCGAGCGGGTTGGTCCTCACATTGGGCCGATCCTCTTGGAAAGTCAGCCATCCGGCATCCATTAGATGTTGGACCTTGTATTTAAGGGCCAAGCATTTTTCGATGGAATGCCCCGGGGCACCCCCATGGTACTTGCAAGTTGCATTAGGGTCATACCACTTCGGGAAAGGGGGTTCGAGGACCCTTCCGGGAGTTACCACGGCCAAATGATTGGCGATGAGGGATGGTAGAAGATCTTCGTACGTCATTGGGAGCGGGGTGAATTCCGGCAATGGCCTTGGAGGGAAGTTCCTTGTCGTGTTGGAATTACCGGCCGGTCGAGTCGCGTTCGGAGTTGGAACTTGGGGAGCTTCCCTCTGGGTGGGTGCCTTAGGCTGCACGGGTGTTGAACTAGAGGCGTTCCCCGCATGAGCCGAGAAGCTTGGGTGATGTTGCGCGTACTGATGGGTACCATGAGGTGTTTGCTGGGGTTTGACCCATGCGGGTGTTGAAGAGACGGCATGGGCATCTCCTTCCTTCCTTTTTGCCCCTGTTGCCCCGATTCTTTTGGCGTTCACGTTTGTGGAGGAAACGTAATCAAACTTTCCTCTCTTCAATCCCACCTCGATTCTTTCCCCGGCAAACACCAGATCCGCAAAGCTGGACGGCATGTAACCCACTAGCTTTTCATAGTAGAACACTGGCAGAGTGTCTACCATCATGGTGATCATCTCTCTCTCAACCATGGGAGGAGCTACTTGTGCCGCCAAATCCCTCCATCGCTGCGCATATTCTTTAAAGGTTTCACCCTCTTTCTTGAACATATTCTGCAGTTGAGTACGGTCCGGAGCCATATCAGAATTGTACTGATACTGCCTTAGGAAGGCGGTAATCAGATCCTTCCAAGTACGGATACGGGAAGCTTCCAAATTAGTATACCACACTACCGCAGCTCCGGCCAAGCTATCCTGAAAGAAGTGTATCAACAGCTTTTCATCTTTAGAATGGGCGCCCATCTTACGGCAGTACATTTTGAGGTGGTTTTTGGGACAAGTCGTCCCTTTATACTTGTCGAAGTCCGGCACTTTGAACTTCGGGGGAATAACAACATCGGGTACTAAGCAAAGATCCGTCATGTCTGCAAACGGATAGTCCCCAAATCCTTCCACAGCCCTCAATCTTTCCTCAAGGAGATCGAGCTTCCTCCTTTCTTCAGTTGCCGGGGGCGGCCCTTCCATGGACAAAATTATTGGCGAAGCTGCGATGTTGGGTTGAGGCAACGTGCCTGGTGCCGGCCCTTCGGGGATCGGGGGATAAAACTCGACATCCCTCCGAGCATAATCTTGAGGGTCTTTATGGACTTCGTCGGGCTGCTGAGGAGGCTCTTTTTCATGGATGGGAGAAGCAATGTGGCCCGCATCTTCTTGCAAGATGGGTGGTGAATAGTTGGGCGGCAATCCATAAGGGTAAGCCGCTCGGTTGTATCCCCAGTGGAGTCGCCAACTGTCGCAACCTACCCTTCGGCGGGAGGCGACGCGTGACTCGCGGGATGCGTATTCCACGAAAGGAATACGCGCGGAGTCGCCACCAACGTTTATTTGAGGAAAACGTCGGAAAAACCGGAAAAGACGCGATCTACGAACTTTTTAGTGAAAGGTTCGGGAGTTGTATTTACGCACGGGGAAGGTATTAGCACCCCACACGTCCGTCCCAAGGGACGGCAGCCTTTAATCGAATGTGCAAACATGACTTTGATTTTTATGTTCCCTTTTATGTTCTTATATCCTTTATACCCTTTATATTTTTTTCGTTTTTGTGGTCGACAAGGGTGTTTCCCTTTGCTCCTACGTATTCCTCAATTTGGGATGAGAAAATCAGACCTACGTAGTTCTTTTGGAACAAAGTGTTTGGTTAAGTTGTTTTTGTCTTTTTTGCAAAATATGTTTTTATTTGAACAAAAGGTCATTTAAGGTGTTGGACCATTAAACGGTCTTTTGATTTTGAAAGGGGAGAAACGTTAAGGCGTTGGACCATTAACGACCTCTTGTTTTTGAAAGGAGAGAAACGTTAAGGCATTGGACCATTAACGATCTCTTGGGGTGGTCGACAAAAGCGGGGCTTTTGCTCCTACGTATCCTCAATGAGGAACTCAGACCTACGTAGTTCTTTCTTATCAAGTGATTCTTTTTATTTTAAGAGGTGATCATTTTAAGGCGTTGGACCTTAAAAATGATCCATTTTACTTAGTGAGAAATTGAAATGACAAACTTCAAAAGCCTATTTTTGTGGACGAGCTTGACTAGGCGAGTTGATTTTAGCCTTAGTTTCACCTTAGTTATTAATCAATTCGATTAAGAATGAGAAATCCCAAAGAGAAAACGTCCGATTGATTTTCCGCTTTATTTTACTAAAAGATGTTTTTTTGATTATTATATTATTTTTTACCTCTTTTTGATTTCCAACGTGGTTACGGCACGACCGAACGGTCGGAATTGATTTTAACCGAAGTTAATGGATAATACAATTCAAACGTTCGGTGGAAATTTATTTTATTTTTAAGTTAAGCGAGAAACGACTTAAGTAAAATGGCTTAAGCACGTCAACAGGGGGTATAAAAAGTAAACAAAATGAGAATAAAAACGCACGAAACACAATGTGGACCACTACGGGTACATAGAATGAATCGAAAAGCTTGGTTCGAGGTACTTACCCGTTGAAGATCGAAGAACGATGAAGAACGAATGAAGAACGTCGAAGAACGGTCGAAACCTTTGCGAGATTCCTCACGGAAAACGTTACGGAAACGTTTCGGAAGCGCCTCGGCTTAGATTTTCTTCACGGAAACAATTTTTCCAAGCAAATTTAAAAGAGAGAGAAGTGCCAAAGGGGCTGGACCATTTCCTTCTTCCCTTCCTCCCCTATTTATAGCAAAATAGGGGAGGTGGTTGCCGCCCAGCTCGCCCAGGCGAGCTCAGCTCGCCCAGGCGAGCAGGGTTGCTTCCTCCAGAAGCAACCGCCTTCTGGAGGAATCTTCTGGAGGGCCCAAATGGGCCTGGGTGCTATTTGCACCCCCATTTTTACTAAGTACACCCCCCTCTGCTGTTTTTTGGTGATTCTTTTTTCGTAAAGTTACGGAAACTTACGAATTTCGTAACGATACTTGTTTTCTTTCCGTAATGTTACGGAACCTTGCGGATTACATAATCATCCCCTTTTTGACTTACGGAATGTTACGGAACCTCACTTAATTATGCAACGATGCTTCCGTTTGATTTCCGGTGTGTCACGGAAACTTACGGATTGTGCACCAATATTTTTTGTTTTTTTTTTCGGCATGTCCTGGAATTTCACAAATTGCCTAATGATGGGTGCCAAGCACCTCACGAGGACCAAAGAATGGTCGCACGTCATCGAGCAAAGGTCCCCGGACGAAATTAGGGTATGACAACGCAGATTACAAACAAGACCATACTCCCCCTGAGCAACAAACCCAGGAGGTTGCTCCATATAAATCTCCTCCTCAAGATCACCATGGAGGAAAGCATTCTTAATGTCAAGCTGATGAAGAGGCCAATGACGCATGGCTGCCATAGCAAGAAACAGACGAACTGTGGTGATTTTAGCCACAAGAGAAAAGGTGTCACAATAATCAAGGCCACAAATCTGAGTATAGCCTTTAGCTACCAATCGAGCCTTAAGCCGATCAACCTCACCATTAGGCCCAACTTTAACTGCATAGACCCATCTACAACCCACAGTCTTCTTGCCAGGTGGAAGAGGAACAAGTTTCCAAGTACCATTATTTTCAAGGGCCTGCATTTCATCAATCATAGGCTGTCGCCATCCAGGATGACTAAGTGCCTCATGAACATTAGAAGGAACATGGTGTGAGGATAAAGAGAAAACAAAGGAAGAATATGAAGGAGACAAGCGATGGTAACTCAAAAAATTATAAATAGGATGAGGGTTGCGAGTGGATCAAGTACCTTTTCAGATGGCAATGGGCCAGGCTGACTCAGAGTGATGAGAGACAGGTGAGGAAGCAGGATCCATGGTTGGAGGACTAGTTGGAGAAGGATGAGAATCACGAGGGGAGACTTCGGGAATTGTAGAATCAGCTGGTCGTGCCCTGTGATGATATGTAAGCAGAGGTGGAGAGACAACTTCAATTGAATTTGGTAGAGAAGATGGGACTTCATTGACATTTTGGTCGGAGTTACCTAAAGGACAAGGAATTGGCAGTACTTCCTGGAGAGAAGAAGAATGATCAACAAAGGATGAGAAGAAAGGTGTGTCTTCAAAAAGGTTACATCTACAGACATATAATATCGTCTTGTGATTGGAGAGTAGCATTTGTAACCCTTTTGAAGACGAGAATAACCCAAAAAGACACATTTTACTGACTTAGCTGAAAGTTTGTCTAAACCAGGGAAAAGATCATGGACAAAACAAGTACAACCAAACACTCTAGGAGAGTCATGAAACAATGGGTCATGAGGAAAGATAATTGAGTGAGGAATTTGGTTTTCAAGAGAAGAAGAAGGCATCCTATTAATTAAGAAGCACGCAGTAAGCACTGCGTCTTCCCAGTGATGTGTAGGAACATTAGAATTTAACATTAGGGAACGAGCAGTTTCAAGAAGGTGACGATTTTTCCTTTTAGCTATGCCATTTTGTTGAGGTGTATGAGGACATGTGGACTGGTGTAGGATACCTTTTGAGGATAAAAAAGAGGAAAGATCATGACAGAAATATTCTTTTGCATTATCACTTCTGAAAATCTTGATTGTTTTTCCAAATTGATTTTCAATCTCATTGCAAAATGACTTATATATGGGCAAAAGTTCAGATCTATCTTTCATTAAATAAACCCAAGTACATTTGGAGAATTCATCAATGAAGGTTACAAAATATCGAAAACCAAAAGATGTAACACGACTTGGTCCCCAAATATCAGAATGAATGGTAGAAAAAGCCGAATCATATCTTTGTACAGTTTGAGGAAATGATGACCTAACATGTTTTCCTAGTTGACAAGACTCACAGTCTAAGACTTGAAGATTTTTAAGACTAGGAACCATTATTTTTAGCTTGGATAAACTTGGGTGACCCAGACGATCATGCAAAAGTTTGGGTTTTGAGGATGCAAAACAGGATATCAGAGAGCTGGATTCTAAATAATACAGTCCTCGTGATTCACGTCCTTCTCCAATCAGTTGACCCATCCCATGTTCCTAAATAACAAAGGAATTAGCGGTAAAGGTTACTAAACAATTTAATGAGCGAGTCAACTGACTTAATGAGATTAGATTATATGGACACTGAGGAACAAATAATACAAAATTTAATTTCAATGAAGGAGATAATGATACTTGACCACTTCCTTGAGACGCAACTTTGGACCCATTGGCTACAGTAACAAGGTGAGGAATCTTTGGAAAGAAAATAGATGAAAAGGAGGACTTGTTACCAGAGATATGATCAGAGGCACCTAAGTCAAGTATCCAAGGGCTAGGACTTCCGATTGATTGAGAAACACATGTTGTTGAGAAACATGGTACTGATGAAGATGATGCTTGATTGCTGGATTTCTCGGACTTAAGCTTCAAATACTCTTGGTATTCTTCATCAGAAAACTTAGACTCAGATTTTTCTGACTTGGATACCTGTGCCACTTTGTTAGGGAAGCCATGCAAAGAGTAACAATTTTCTTGAGTGTGGCCCATCCTCTTACAATATGTGCATTGCGGACGTCCACTTCTTCCATTGTGGCCTCCTCTACTGTTACGGCCTCCCCCTCTCCCACGAGGTGCCACCATGGCTGATGTTTCCACAGCATCAGTGAGATTTTCATCCTTCAACGCATGAGGTACACGGAGAAGCCTAGTAATGAGAGAATCCATCAATGTGACTTGATCTCCAGCTAGGACCTGATAACGTACATGATCAAAATCTGAGTGTAGACTCCTCAAGATAAGGATCATGTAGAACTTGTCCAGTTTCCTATTCACCTCTTCCAACAAATCAGCCACAAGAAACCTTCTCAGCTCTTCTACTACTGCCCGAGCTTTACCCATATGTGCAATCATGTCATGGTTAGATTGCTTGAGAGCTGTAACTTTCACAGTCGCATCAAATAGGCTTTGAATATCGTTGGCGAAGATCTCTTGGGCCTTCTTCCAAAAAAGATGTCATGTTTTAAAAGATCTGAGAATTTCCAAAACATCTGACTCGACCGATTGCCACAGAACAACACATAGTTGATAATCTACCTTCTCCCATTCAGGTTTCTTGTCGTTTGGAACAACATTGACGTTTTTCTCTAGGTGGTCATGGTACCCTTGACCAAGAAATCACAACTCAACTGAAGCAGACCACGACAAATAATTTTTCCAGTTGAGCTTGCGGCGGCGGATGGTGGCCGGAGGCGGTAGACGGTGGCGACGGTGATGGCCGGAACCCGCTTTGATGCCAACTTGAATTTAAGTGTGAGGAAATTTCACTCACATGACTCTTGATATTCATGTTTCAGCTTACAATTTATAGAGTACAAAGCATAAGAGAGAGAAAGGGGGAAAAGATAGCCTAGCCTAGTCTATGTGACAGCCTAGTCTAGTCTATGTCTGCTGACTTCTAAAACAAGAAAAAAAATATTTAGTAATGATGCATACAAATCTAATTTAGAAACCCCAAAAGATATTCAACAGTTATCATAATTTTGAACACTTCTCTTGTTCTTAATATTAGGAACCTAAGTGTTCTTCTTTTTCCTTTACCCATCTGACATTTTCTTAGATCTCAAAATCTTGTTAAAAATCTCTCAAATAAAACCTTGTTCTCCAATACACTTCTAAACTTTAATAGGAATATCATTCAAACCAACAATTTTATCTTTGTCCATCCTTTTAAAGTTCTCTTTAACCTCTCCGATCTGAATTATATAATAATAACCCATTTTTCATTCATCTCCTTTGGTTTCTATCCTTTTGTAATTAGTATTTTATCTTTAATCTTTGTCTAAAATTAAAAGGAATATAAAAATTGCCCTCTCATGTCATATTTGGGCTGACTTACCATGTTTTGACCCAATAATTCAAAGTCTTTTTGTGCTTATGTACTCGAGCCTGAAGGGTTAAGTCCTCTCAGATCATTTTTGAATTGACCCGACTAGTTGTCTTGGTATCCAACCGATCCAGATCTTACTCAATTGGTTCGCATACGACTCATAACAGATACTAGGGTGACTTTTGGTCTAACATACTATGAGACCACAAAAACCTTATCTCATTTAATTATCTTATCTTTCCTTAATAACCTTATCTTCCTTTAATTATCTTAACCTTTTGTAATAATCACATCTTTTCCTAATTATCACGTCTTTTTCTTAAGATATGATATGATCCAATCATTAAAAAATGCCTATACAAGAATGGGTCAAGCCCTAAGTTGGGATAGATTAACACATTTATATTCTAATTAGACTACTCTGAACCCTAGGCTGAAACAAAAACAATTCCCATATCTTACTTAGATATCATGGTGACCAAAACTTTTTCATTCTTCATCCTTGATCCACATCATACAATAAGTCTAATTTCTTATATACAAACATCAAATGCCCTTTTAGGTAATTGATGAGAGAAAATGAAAATTATAAATATTCTTATTGTTTTAATGATATCTTTTTTTAAGATATGATATCATTTGTTATAACTTTTTTTTTTCATTTTGATACGAAAGTTTAATGAAGGCTAATTTTAAAAAAAAATCTAATTTTTAAAATGTAATTAAGAAAAAGGAAATGATATTGTTTAACGCATAAAAAATTAGATAAATTCACACAGCAAAAAATGAAGGCAATGATGGAATGAGGCATATGATATGGGCCTCTTGGGTAAGGTATGCTAACCCAATCGAATTAGCTATTATTTTCTCTTTTTCATTTTGTTTGTGAGCTTAGCACCACACCAGACCTCACCTATGGCAAATCCAATTCTCTCCTTTCTCTTGTTGGCCCTCCTCTGCATCCTCGCCTTGGCTCACGCCGATTCCCATTTCGAAGGCTTTGAAGCCGAAGACGATGACGACCTCGAAGACTCTTCCATCGATCCCGCCTCTCTCCGATCACCGCCCCTCTCCGACCCTACTCCCCTCACCACCGATCCCACCCCCCAACCTCCTGCTTCAGATCTCCCCAAATCCCCTCCCGCCACCACCTTCGATTTCTGGGACGACGAAGAATTCGAAGGCGTCCCCGTCGAACACCCCGCCCCCGAGCCTCCCTCCGATCCCAAATCCCCCGAAAACTCCACCACCACTCAAACCCCTCCAACCCTCACCCCTCCGCGCTCCTTCACCGTAGAGATCGTCTGCGGAAGCTTTCTTATTATGTTCGCAATCAACTACTTCACTGGGAAGCGCGAGAACGAGAACATCGCGCTATCGTGGGCGGCGCAGTTCGCGGCGAAGGATTCGATCTTCGAGAAGAATTTCAGCCTCTTGGGGATCGGCGACGGGGGCGAGGAGGCGCCACTGCTGCTGAAGGAAGGGCAGACGACGTTCAAGTTCTACGCGAGCGGGAGAAGGTACTGCCAGGGTTTGCTGGCCACTCTGGAGTTGAAGAGCAGACACGATCTCATCGCCAGGATCTACAATATGATCGTTCCCTGCAGGGACGAGATCGCCTTCGAGGTCTACATGAACGACGACGCCATGGATCATGTCGTTTTCGCCATGGCCAAGAAGAAGGCCGCCAAGGCCATGCATAAGGATGTCAGGGATTTGCAGAGGTTCGCTACCCTTCTCTCCCCTCCCACTGCCACTGCCTCTGCCCGTAAGTGGGTCGCTGATGACCTCGCTGTCATTTCTGAGTCCAAAGAGGTCGCTAATGATTTCATCACTGATGCCGTCATTGATCAGGTTCCTTTCACTCTCTTCATCTTATTTTTATGTTCCCCTCAACATTCCCCATTAGTCATTCATCTTATTCTCACTCTTTTATTTCTCTTTGCTCACTGTTGATTATTTATTTGAAGAGCTAGAGCAATCATTAGGCTGCAAATGCTTTGTAATCAGATGTTGTAGAATGTATTTGTATTCATGTGTATATAAAACTTATTTATACTAATCATTTTCCTAATCAATTAGGGAAACAAATCATGAGATAAAGAAATATGGTCACCAATCCTAAGAGATAATGGGACATAGGAAAACTAATCCTAAAGAATAATTTAGGATATTATATCTTAATATATTCTAATACTATCCCTCAAGCTAAAGATTACTAAGCTTTCTTCAAATAAATCTTTTTTAAAAGGAGATTAAAATGTATAGTGGCAGGACCAAGATTCTCTGGGACTGACATGGGGCCAAATGATACCCCTAGGGCCCCAATAAAGTTGTCGGGACAAGCTGGGTTTTTTTTTCCGACAAATGTTAATTTGTTAGTTTTGTTAGAAATGTCAGTGGAGGGATTTGAACCCATGACCTCTTCTCCCCCTTTCCAACTCTCCCAATCTGGTTTCTTTAGGGAAGCTTCGAGGCGTTGACCAAGTTATTTTCTCTGATATTAGTGAATGATTTGAACCAAAGAGGGAAGATCTGATCTGAGTAGATGACATCATGGGTCAACAAGATGAGAGAGAAAATGAACCAAATATGGGGGAAAGGAAACTAAATAACGAGCCATTAACCTGGAAACTGATGAGGCAGTGGCTCATCAAGCACGATTTGGATAGACCCAAATTTGCCATGATGCGTCGTTATGTTTGGAAGAGGATTGCACATCAAGTACGAGTCAGATAGACCAAAGTTGATCATGATGCATTGCCACGTGTGATGGAGGCCGGCGATGCATGCAAAACCATGTATGCCCAAGAATAGCATGTGAAAGTGCATCTTAACTTTGATGGTCCTGAGATTTTGTGGACTAATAAATTGACATATACAGCAGTTTTGATGTGATCTTGCTGGAAAAAAAATTCCTGGTAGTGGAATCAGTGGTAGAAGTCTGAAACATGTCAGAAACTTAGAGGTTGGAACTCAGAAGCTCAGAGCTGGAATCTGTCTGAAACACGCCAAAAATGCTCCATGGTGGAGACTGAAATCCAGAGAGAAACTCGGAGACCAGAATTTGTCTGAAATTTTTGACAGGCGATTATTTCTTGTAGAAAAACTTGGAGCTAGAATTTGTTTGAAACATGCTGGAAAAAAGGCACAGTGGAGGATATGAAAACCTTGAGAGAAACAAGGGTCGTAAAATTGTATGAAACACGATAGTAAAGTCACGTCAGAGGAGATACAATCCTGGAGAGAAACCCAAGTGTTAAGGCACATCAAGGATATTACAATGGTGGACAAAACCAGTGAGAGAGATGGTCAGACTGAAGAACGCAACCAAGACATGGCAATGGTGACCAAATGCCAGAGAAGAAACACAACAAGAGAGACTAAAATAAAGTAAAACTCTAAATTTGGCTCTGTAGCAGAGTAGTTACAGAACAGGTGATAGATGATGGTTCCGCTTTGATACTATGTTAAAATTATGAAGTTTTAAGTATTGAGGGAAAGAATAGAGAGAATAATGGCTTTGTATAGTTCAGTTATGAAATGAAATATATTGCAGTGTATTGATGTGCTTTATAAATTATTTAGCACTAACCCTTATTTATAATAACCACAATCCTAACTAATTAGGAAACTAATTATAGGATAAGGAAATACTGTACAATCCTAAGAGATAATGGGAAGTAGGGAAACTAATCCTAAAAAATATTCTATAAGTCTGTATAGACTTATAGAATTTGTTATTTCTTGTTAAATTGTCATATATTTTGGTTAACTGTCACTTGTTGAGAACTTGAGATGGAGTGTGTTAAACTTGAAACAGTACTATGACTGATAATAGTTATATATTCAATGATTTTTAGAGGAGCAGTATTTATCGTGTTCAACACTTCATGCAGTTGTTTTTCTGATATAAGTTGGTGCCCTCCTTGGTTCTCCTTGTTCTTTACATTGCTAGTGCATATTAGTTACATATTCTTTTGATGCCATATATGATTATATGTGAACTGACCACGCGCAAGTGTTTTAATTTGCTGGAAAAGTAGCTTCGTTACATTTGGTTTCATTTAATGCATGCAATCATATTCAGGACTATGTGATGTTTAAATTTTGCTATGGTAAATATTGGTCATATTTCATCTGCACAATTTCACACCCTGCTAAAGCCTAAAGTTGAAGTTTATTTATTGGACTCAAAACTGGCTATTATTAACATACTGCAGGTTTTTGGTGAGAAAGCTTTTGAGAAATTTGGAAAAGGTTTAATTTCATTACATTTCTCCGACCAGCACCCTGGTATACACAAGAAGGTATTGTTGTTCAAGTTTGTGCTTCCAGCTGCTAAGAACATGGCTGATATGACTCGACTGGTGGCTCTTGTTCCGTATTACATTGACTTGATCGGACGATACAAATTAAGTTCTCAGGTGGGGGAGTCATGTTGCCAAGTATGCTTGGCTTGTAATTTATGAACTTTTTATACATGGTCCTTAATTGATTTTTGTTCATAATTCAGGCTCGGTCTAAGACAGAGGCTGCGCGACAAAAGGCTGCTGTAGAAGCACAGAAAGAACTCCGAAATGCACAGCAAGAGGCCATGCAGAGAAGAAAGGCAGAGAGGAAAAAGATGGTGGAGGAGGCTGAGGCAAAGCTCAGTGCAGAGGCTATTCGAAAGAAAGAAGCAAAAGAGCGTGCTCGTCAAATGAAGAAGGCAATGCCAAGGATGAAAATGGCTCGTGGTGCCTAATTCTTGAATTGATGATTCGTTTGCCAGTAGAATTGAAGGCCTTCCCCGCCCCCAGCGTACGTTGTATTGTAGTTGGCCTTTTGTAGAATTTACGGCAATGTACGTTTTCAGTTGGCATTTCCTGCTACACTAGCTAGATAGGCGTGACCACGTCTTAGGCGGATTTTGAATGTACCAAAATTTCCATTTTAGAGACATTTATGAGCTCTTGATAACAAGTTAAATCTCTTTATTCTGGCTTCTATTTGACAATGTTGTAATCCCATTTTCTTTTTGTCATCGTGCTGTGACAAATGTCTAATGACTTTTTTTTTTTTTACCTATTTCCCCTATTTTCATCTTTTAAGTGGTGCTCTTCGGTCTTATTTTTTGAGAGGCCAAAGTTAAAAAATCAAGGTTATTGATTTTTATTGTTTTAACTTACAACGTAATTGATGATTTGGTTGCATAAACTGAGCTAAAAATGTTGATTTGGGGTGAAAATATGAAAAAAAACTATCGGTTGCTTCTTTTAACCGTGCATGCCTTTCAAAGATCACAAAAGTTCCACATTTATTCCTATTTTTACTAGGCCAACGTTAATTCTTGAATCATTGAAATTCTCTATTTCATTCAACTATTTTTCTATAAAAATAAAAAAGGTGATACTTGTTGTTTTGTAACGGAACCGTTCTTTGCTGAAGCAACTGCATTTTCATGTGGGGTGTTTAGTTAGCATCATGTGGAAGTTGACGCTATCGATAGAATGGGTCTAAAGAGAGAAAAAAAGGAAAATTAAGTAATTTAAGGATTTTATAAGAGGACCTTAGAATATATTTTTCTTTTGGAATAAACTCAAACTCTAATATGTCCCTCTAGAGAATGATTAAATCTGACTAATTCATCTGCGACTTTATTCGCCTCACACAGGATATATATCCAAATAGACCTTCCTCCTAACCTCTTGAAAGAAATAATATTTTGCACCAAAGGTAAGCACGAATGAGAATAAAAAACATCCGTTAGATTTTCCCCTCATCCTTATTTTCCTTTTTCTTTGAACATAGGATAATGTTGTACCAAAACATAATAAATTTGAGTTTAAGTATTACATATACAAACTGAGTTAAATATTTTAAAAAATTGTTTACTGCTCGTAAGAATTTTATATTTGTACTGATTTAAAGTATTTCTTAAGATATTGATTAAAAAATTAAAATGAAAAAATATTAATTGTGTAAATGATCGGAAAGTGTAAAAAAAATCATAAATAATATATTTTTTCCTTCATATTTTTATTTTAAATTTTGAACACTCTTATGGTGGTGTTTAGCATTTGTCTAAAAAAATATCTCTTATACACGTTACGTGTAACGTGTCAAGTGTGGCGCATAAAAAAAATATCTCTTATATCACACCAAATCATAACTATACAACACTCGTATAAAAAAAACGCACGTGTCAAGTGTGGCGCAGCAACAATTGCCGACCAAGCTGACTTTGTCTTATTTTGCTAGATTGAAATCACTTATTATTTTGTACCAAAAAAAAACATTTATTATATATATACATATATTGAAATAAATTGGCATATTTCTTTGTTTTTTTAAATTAAAGGCGACAGAAGGAAACGTTTTGACCTTTTCAAAATGACGCGGATCCAAAAGGAGACATGTTTTTTTTATGTTATAATTTTCCAATTTAAAATCTTAAAAAGCAAATCAAGGTTATTGATGTACCTTTTTAATTTATCAGTCATGCAAATACCCTTCAAAAAGTAAATTCGTTTGTTTGAGAAAATTGATTTTCTTTTTTTCTTTTATCAATAATTAGAAATATTATTCATTTTCATTTTGTATTATTTTTAAATATTCAAATAAAAATTAAAAAGAACATATTTTGTTGTTTTTAAGGGGTGTTAAAATTCAATCCGATCAAAAATAAAAATTGAAAATATAAGTAAACTGATTTTTTCAAAATTTATTTAGATTATTTTTCAGTTGTTGTCTTCAATATCAATCCAAATCAAATCGAACTAAAAATAATAAGAAAAGTGTGTTGTGCAGTTTGTAAATAGCTAAGAAGACACTCATTTTATGTGTTTTTCATTGTAAGTCATTAATTCTCGATAAGAAGAGACAAAAGTTATTATTGAGAAACTAAAAAGGTTAAACTTTGGAAAGATTTATACTAATATTTAACTTTTTTAATATTATCCAATATAAAATTTTATCTCATAGTTGAATAGTTATTAGTGATGTTGAATTCCATAGATATAAATGAGAAAGGGTATGGGAAGAAATTACTCAATAGGTAAGGGTGACTAAAATATATGCCACTTTCATCCGTTCTAGTAAGGGAAATGGAGCTAAGTCTTTTCAAATGTTTGAATGACAGCATCAAGTACTTCCAATTAAACATACTTAAATTCCTCAGTAAAAAAAAGCATAGTTCATAGTTAATATATATATATATATATATATCATCCTTTTCTTGTTTCCCCCCATTGACGTGGTGGACTGGTTGTTGGGACTTGGAGTTCCCAATTTGCATCCATCACCAGAACTTGATGAATTTAACTACAAATACTAGAAGCTGAATACCCTCCTTAGCGCTTCCAAACAACTTGTGACATGGTATTATAGCTATGTATTGGGGACTATCTTGGTAATTTTGTAGCTGCATTTTCATCCTGGTTTAATGGAATTCCAACTCCACCCAAGGCAGAAGCCATAGCTCTTCTTACGGCTATAAGTGGGTTTCTTCCAAGAATTTGGCAAATGTCATACTTGAGATTGATTGCAAAACACATTGTTGATTTCATATGCACACTAGGAAGTACGTGAACAATGAGCTTGGAGATATTTTCAGGATTTGTGAAACTCATCTTTCGCATTTTTATGATTACATTCCAAATTGTATTGATTCTCTTTTATTGAATGAGATTAAATGAATAAGTTTCTATATATATATATATATATATATATATATATATATATATATATATATATATATATATATATATATATATATATATAAAGAAATTAAAATTTATTCGTGAGCCTTTTTACCTAATTAAAGTGTTAGGTTGTAATTGGCTATTGGTTGCATCAATAAGAGCGTGTTTGCTTTGCCTAGGAAAGTGTGGTAGTGCGAAGTATAAGACACCTCAATGGAAAAATAGTGAAAAACATGCTTCTCCAATAATCTTCATTGTAGGGCTCTCACTAGCAATTCAAACACACATAAGGAAATTAAAATATATGTTAAAATATTTAACGGTAAAAATTGAATCATCGAATTTAATCCAAATCATGGGATTGGATTGAGTTTTTTTTTTTTTTTTAAGAACGTCATCCAAATTAAACCAAACTGCAAAGTCTTTTTAATCTTAGACTTAAATGATTTTCTGGCTCAAAAAAGATCCAAACCAAAATGATACACAAACACGCCTAGTTTTTATCATTTTATACAAAAATACTAAAAAGGTAGCTCTTCATCATTGTAATAAAATTAAAATAAAAGAAATTAAGCCAAACAAGTCACAAGTATATTAAATTTACTAAACATTTTTAGTTTTTATTCATGACACTAATTTTAGTAAAATAAAAAAATTGTTTAAATTTTATATATGCGTTTTTTTAATTTAAGTTAAAAAGTAATATTTAAAATATAATAATAATAACAGTCAATAAAGATCGACATTGTTAAAAAATTCTTTGTCAATGCAAATGCAAATATAACGTTGTTTAATTTTCGAGATTTAGTGACAATTTTTTCTTAAAATAGAAATGTATTAACATATTAAATTTTTAAAATCAAGTACGATTTTTCTTGAAAAATAACATTGTTCTATCACAATTTTTTGTAAAAGAAAATAGCATTTTAGAAATAATCTCAATTTAAAATGAAAATAGAAAATAGATGATCCTCACTCAGATTTGTTTGTTTTGTTTCAAAAAGGTTGTTTCCCATCGACAATAATATTAAATCGTGTGGCACGTTTTGTAAAACAAGTAGGGCCATGGTGAAACAATGGCAAAAGATATAGGTAGTTGTTGAGATGATGATAATTGATGAGGTGTGAACAGATAAGCGATCTCTTTCTTCGTTTATCTGTAAAGTAACCCTCTAAGCTTCAATTCTGCCTTTATATAAGCTCAGTGTATAAGGTTGGTTGCTCCAACCACAACACAACACAACACAACACAATTACACACACGAATTTCCTTAGTTAGGCATTGCTTTGCGATGGAAAAAATGGAACTGGCAGAGACACCTCTACCTTTGCTTTCACTAAACCACGTTTCTTTTGTATGTAAGAGTGTGAGTGAGTCAGTGAAATTCTATGAGGATGTCCTTGGATTTTTGCTCATCAAGAGGCCATCTTCTTTCAAATTTGAAGGGGCCTGGTAAGTTCTCATTCTCAACTACTACTTGCTAGATCTTTCATTTTCTAGCTACTACTACCTTACATGTTTTCAAAAGTTCTTTTAGATGGTGGATCCTATGAATATGATATGTATATTCACCAAGAAAAGCTACATGAAACAAATTATCTGCCATTTGCTTAACTTCTCCAGTCGCTTGGCACTTTCCTTAAGATGCTTTCATATAAGTGAAAATGCAAGGACTACAAGAATAATGAGTGGAAATATTACACTTTTAATTTGACACATCTACCAGCAACTTGTTGGTTGTTGTTCAGAGTGCTACCAAACTTCATCTTTTAAGGTTTTAAACTTAAATTTTATGAATAAAAAAAAATATAATCGAAAGAAGAGATTTTACTAAAAGATGATTTTCTAGCTTTAAAAAAAATGTAATCCCATCTAATTTCAACTTCACCGTTTATCACGGCCAACAACAGTAAATGAGGCTATAAGTAAAATCCGAAAGAAATTTTTGTTTTACCTTAAATAAAAAATGATATGTCGAATCTTTTTGCTTACGTATATAACATTTTTTTTATTTTAAAAAAATTAATAATAAATATTTTTTATTGATGCTAAGTTTAAAATTTTGAGCTTTAGTTGCTTTATATTACCTGCCATTTATCAAGTATACTGTTAAATTGTTTTTTTTTTTAAAAGCAAATATGTTAAATTGTTAATGTTTCTAGTTCCACTACTGGCAAGTATTTGTAGATGATTTTATCCTTTCACTTATTCATTGTTCTAATTTGAGGGTTAGTTCCACCATGTTATGTTTGTGAGAATACCCGGTTAAGAACTTACAAAAAAAAAAAAACATTATATAATTGTTTAGTTTTTTTAGAAAAGAAACACTTTTAAAAAGGTTTTATAAAAAAAATGTAAGAAACCTGTCTTGATTAAAATTAATAATAAATAATTTATGCATAGATACCAAATTATATATATATATATATATATATATATATATATATATATATATATTATAATAACTGTCTTAATTTTTTTTTAATTGATTGACATTTAATTTTTGTTATACTAGGTAAAACTTTTGCACCGACACTTTATATATATATATATATATATATTTATGTCTCACGCTGGCAAATTTTCTTTTATATTCGTACATTATTTACTTAGCCAAGAGTACATACTCATGTACCTGATGTACGTACCATTGAGTGTGTTTATTTTAAAAGAAAAATTGAGCTAGGGAAATACATCTTACAAATCACTGTCAATAATACATACTCGTGTGCCCTACATGTGCCACTGTTTATTTTTTTTTTTCTTAAAAAAGTTTCTTACAAATCACGCAGCCTATTATTATAATTATTAATGAAGACAGGTCCATTTATTTTAATATTAAGTATTCGGGGTTTAAGTATTTTGAACAAAATTTTAGGTTTTAATTTTGTTGTCATATATAAAGTCTTCGGCACTTTCACAATCAAGAACCTTTTCATAAAATATTAAATTTACAAATTTAACCCTAAAATTATGTAATATAGCATTATGGCCCATAGGTTTAATAATGATGGCGATCGATCAAATTTTATCAATAGATTTGGGGCCATGCCGTGCCACACTGATTAATAAGTTGTATGGCTTATACGGGTACGTAACTATTGTCAAGTGCCCACTTACTGACACCTCAAATTCGCAAATAATTGTGATTATTTTTTTTTTTAATTTTCATCACGGACACTTGAGTTCCTTGTCGTATTTGGTGTCTGACACGTGTCTGTGTCAATGTCCGACACCGACACGACACCCATATTATATTCTATATTTTGGACATTACAGATGTTCACGTGTCCGTGTCATGTTCGGTGTCTGTATCGGTGCTTCATACATTTTCACACAAAGATTTTCATCTTATCCATTATGCAAAAATTTGTCTCGCCTCTCACGAATTAAATCTGAGGGGCCCTGCTCTCGAATTTTCTCATCTGTCATTTCTTCCATCACGTGTTCCACACCTACTCTTCTCATCCAGCTGTCTAAACTAATAATTAGTATTAGATGCATACATTGGTGGACACATGAAACAAAAATATTAAATATTTATGATATATAGTTGTACATATCATTACCCTTATCCCTAGTAGGTAAGAAGCTTGCTTATTAATTGGTCCATTTGTAAACTAAACTAAAGTAACGAGACGAATGAATGTTGTTTAATTAGGTTATTCAATTATGGCATTGGCATTCACCTGTTGGAGTCAGAAAAGGTTCCGGTGAAAAAAAGAGAGATCAACCCAAAAGAAAATCATATATCGTTTCAATGCTCAGACATGAAAGTTATAATGCAGAAACTGGATGCAATGAAGATTGAGTATGTGACAGCAGTTGTGGAAGAAGGTGGAATTAAAGTTGATCAGCTGTTCTTTCATGACCCAGATGGATATATGATAGAAATATGCAACTGCCAAAATCTTCCTGTGCTTCCAATTTCTTCCTGCCCTCTAAAGCAGCTCGGAGGAGAAGCTACATTCAAGATTAATTGCTTTGCAGAAGAATCTATGTCTATGCTGATGATGGACAATTTCGTGATGGATATGTTGAAGATTTCAATATAATTAAAGCTTTTTGTAAAAAAAAATATTTGTAAAAGCCTTTTTGTCCGACGAGAGAAGAGGGGAAATAAAAAGTGTAAGAGTAAATTATATCACTTCCAATTAGAGCAAAATCTTTGTTTATCATTGAGCAATGGGTTCATAGTTTGTTTCTACATATGTTAAGAGTTACCCTACACCACTTGAACTCCTTCCCAGTTACCTATCGTTTGTATGTGAAAGATTATTTTACAAGTTGCAATAACGTTATAAATTTAAATATAATATTCCACATTAATAAAGAGATTAAACAATAACTTCAAGAATCATGGAACGGGCAAAATCTCAGCTCCAAATTCCCAGCTAGTACCTTGGGCAAGTTTGAGACGAGGGTCATCACAGGGTTCATCAGTATAGCCAAAGTTACCAAACCATGAAATGATCATCATCAGGACTTACTATTCCCTTTTTAGTCAATCTCCTTTGGCAATAACAACAAAAACATCACCAAGGGACCATTTTCTTGGCACTGACTTTTCTGAAGGGTTGATAATAGCTCGATCTTGGTTAGCCAGGCGATAGCCGATAACAATCTCCTTTCTTGTACGACCCCTAATCATTATATTGTAAAAGCACAGTTCTTCCTGGTCAAATAAATAGAACTCTGCTGGTTTAATGCACATCTCGTTCCCCTGCCATAAGTGAACAAAAGTTCCAACATATATGTTATTTTGATCTTGTAATCCAAAACCGTAAATGAAAATCTTTTTTGCTACACTACAAATTTAGAAATTAGAGAATTAAATGATCCAAATGGAATTTGAATTCAACAGAAATCTATATCAATACCAATATCATGAGAGAAAGCAATAATAAGTTCAAATGATAGATACCTCCTCTGCAAATAATTCCTCAAGAACACGGTTAATTTGCTTGTCTTCAGCCACCATAGCTAGTGCCATGCTTACCAGCTCATTAGATAACACATAATCACTGATTCTGGACACAGACACTAGATTTCTAGTCCTAGAATCTAAAATTTCACTAATTATAATTGATTTATCTGAAGCTTGCTGCATTTCACGGATCCAAGAGTTGTGAGAGAACCCAGATAACCTCAGAGAAGTTGATTTTGTGTCTCTGTATGGTAGACGTCTTGACTACAAAAAAATGGGAGGGGGAGTGTTAGAAGTTCAATTCACAATAGTCAGTGATGTGAACATAATAACCTTAATTTGAAATGCAACAAAACTGGATACCTGTATATCGCGAATGAGTAGAAGGGTAGCTAGAGACCTTGAATCAGAGTGAGCAACAGAGTCCTCCACTGACTCATCTGCAAGAATAAGGATCTGTCCTCTTAGAGTTAGTATACAGTTGAAGAAAATTTTAATTTACTTAGCTTGACAGCCTTTAATCTAGAGATATTTTGTTACACTTAATCCTATTTCAACACTTTGCTCATAATTTTACTTGGGTACAATAATGTTGAAAATTGAGCAAGGTATTAGAATGCTAGAAATGAGACAAGGAGAAATGTTAGTGAAACACGATCTAAAGCTTTTGCAGAGTTTTAGAAAGATCTTGGGACAAAAAGTGGAAAATGTAAGATAAGCTTGCCATATTTGGCAATTTCTCACCTAGTGAGATAAGGCTTTTGTGTTGCTCATAATTATTTTTTGACAGCATGGATATTTTATCCCATCTACCAACCATGTGGTGGAAATCATTCTAATCAAATCATTTTTTCTATTCTTGAAAGGAGGAAGGATATTGCTAAGATTATAACAATGAGATAGAAGCATACTCAATCAGTTATCCAAAATTCTGATTGAATTAATTTGCATAAATCTGATCATCTATTAAAGTTCAGCTTTACCTTTTGGTTATTTATGTTATGACACCAGCCTCTTAATATTCACATGGTGCATAAGTGCTAGAGGATTCCTTCCTCAAGACACACCGATTCATTTCAAACCTGAAATGCTATAAATATGAAGAGAAAAAGATTCAAAACTTACAGAATCAAAAGTCTCCAATGGAAGACCCTCCAGGTGCCGCCTAATCACAGCATTACCCTCCCTATGGACAAGTTTTATGTTCTCTAGCTCAGAGACATCAAGTCCACCATCAACAAGCTTCTTCTCTCTTTCCTTTTCTGGAACCTCATTGAACATCCAAAGTTCTGAACCAGGAGCCAAGAGTGCCTCTAAAACCTATGAAACAACAATGATTAAGGAAATCTTAGAGGATAATGAAGCTAGAGTCAAGTTGCATATTAGTTGGAGATGGATCTATTAGATTAAAGCTATTTGACTATTTACAATTACCACAGAATCCCATCCAGAGGGGTGAAGAGCATAATTCAAGGCATATGCACAACTAATACACAATGTCGTTTATGCATATATCTTCATTGTTATTGTCATAAAAGTGTCGTTCTGATTCTGACATTTCCATAAACAATTGTAATTCAATACATTAAAACTCAAATAATTAGAACAATAGAGATTACTGGATGCAGTTTCTGCATATATCTTCACTATTATTGTCATTCTGATGTTTCCATTTTTTTTTTGGAGAATTTCTGATGTTTCAATAAACAACTGTAAATCAATACGTTAAACCTAATTAATTAGACCAGAAGGCATTAATAGATGTTGTTTCTTCTTAGTTGAAAGACAATAAATCCAATGCATTAAAGTAGAGATTATTGGATGTAGTTTCTGCGCATATCTTCATTGTTATTGTAACAAAGGTGTCGTTCTGATGTTTTCATAATCAACACACTAAACCTAACTAGTATTTTAGCTAAATATTTTACAATTAAAATTTATAATAAATAAATATTTTTTAATATATAAATTATTTTATAATTAAATTAGAAATAAATCTTTGAACATATAAATTATATTTTAAATTTACAATAAATAATGTATATCATGATATAAGGTTATTTTTAACTAAAGATAAATTCTTTTTAATGTTCACGTTACCTAGTCTCTCTTTTTTCTTTTGTTGCCCCGTTAAAATCTAAGCTTCACTACGATAGAGTATGATTGGTTGTACAAGAAGTCAGAAATACAATAAAGCTTCATTTTTAAGTTTGGTAATTACTTTGGGGTCACAAATGAAATAACCCTTGATGTATATCTGTATCCATGTTTTAAATTATACCAAAAAACCAGCCTGTCTATTTTTTAACTGTGTTTTGAAAACTTATTCTCCACAACCTGTTTTTGGAGTAGAAAATTAGGAACACATATGTTTTGTTTCCTTTAACCTATATTCGAGGATTCCCTACTCTCACTTTGAACCACCATCACCACCCTGACCTCCACTGCAGTCAGAGAGCATATGTAAGTTTTCAGAATTTAATTTTCAAAACAATATTCATAAAACAGGTTTTTGGATATTTTTAGTCTGAAATAGTTCTATGAAATAATTTTTTGTTTAAAAAAAAAAAGAATCAAACAGGCCCCTAGATTCTGGAAATTGACTCCATAAACCTGTTAACACAATTAAGATAAAAAATTTAGTTGGGAAAGATGGCTATGGATAATGAAGATATGAACACTGACGGAACCTCCATAGGCAACCCTGTTAATGCTGGATTTGGTGGTATCAACGGGGATCAGCATGGCAACTGGATCACTGGTTATTCTGGAAGCTGTGGTTACACTACTAGCTTGAATGCTGAGCTCCTTGCAATCTATTTTGGTATGAATTTGGCTTGGAATTTGGGTTACAAAACCATCGTTTGTGAATCCGATTCCAAGGTTGCATTGGATTTAATCATGAAAGGCATCAACTCAACGCACCCTTATGCTCCTCTTATTCAGAAGATCGAAGCTCTTCGTCGTCAAGCTTGATCCCTTTCTTTTATCAATACTTATAGGGAGGGGAACTAATGTGTGGATTGATTAGCTAAAGTTGGAGGCACCCTGGATTCTCCTCTCACTGTTTGGGACCATTGTCCACCTGCTATTAAGTTTACTCTTTTAGTTGAAGCTTTTGTCATTGGGACCCCTAGAGGGCAAACTTAGTTTGTTAGCTTCTTGTTTCCTGTTTCTGTTTAATCTTTCTGAATGATTGAAAAAAAAAAAACCCACCAGCTTGCAGGGATTTGAAACCCACAGGAGGCCCCTTGTGGCCAAGGCATGGCCACCAGAGCTGAGAATAATACCACAACCAAAGGGTGTGGCCATGTGGGGACATCAATAGGATAGTGCATAATACTAGTGTCACTTGTAAAAAAAGTAAGGTCACATAAGACCATAATATAGCGTATGCAATTTAGAGAATTACCATGATCATATCATCAATATCACGGCGCCAGCCACAAAATAATATCTTCTCAGGATATTTAGGTGGATCACGTATCCATGGGCAAAGTCCCTTACATACCTGTACAAAGTATTTAACATTAAAAAGCATGTAATACACATGCACCACACATATATAGACGTGTGTGTGCATGCGTTTCTGACTACTGAAATTTATCATGAGTCACCTACTATCATTAATTTATAAATCCAAGACAATGTGCAACATATACTAGATTCTAAGCACCAAATCAGCATATTTTCCAATAAAGTATAGACCCAGTTCAGCAAGAGAACAGAAAGATAACCTCTGGAAGAAGACCTGGAGCATAAGTGTCATCATCCTCAGCTATGACAAGGACTTCATCCCCATCTCTCAGAACATAGCTATCATCTGGATTTATGATAATCTTGCCCCCATCTGCAGCAACCTTAACTCCAATAGGTATTGCATCCGGAAATGAAATTAATACGTCTTTGAAAAAGAGACCATCCAGTTCAGGCCACCTTTTGATGTAAAACTCGGCATTCTCAAATCCCAAAATATCCTCCCATATCTGGCCAATAGAGGGAACACTGAGTCACACCAAGGGCAGGTACATGGAAACCAAATACAACAGAGGAGTGATAAAGTCCATAAAGTTTGAGACACTATAAGTGGTAGTCAGTTTCTGTATCTAGATAGTGGACTTTATATTATGATTGAAAACAGTTCACGCAGAAAGAAATTCATCTAGTAAGAGTCAGGGTTTACGTGGCATTCTATATGTGACTTAGTAAGCACACACCAGCTATTGTAAACACTAAAAATACATGAAGAAAAGGGGAGCAACACCTCATGAGGGTGGGTGGAAGATATCATCTCTCAATTTCAGTAATGCTTACTAGAAGGATTGAGTTATCTGACAAACCTGTGCAAGGCCAGGCTGTAGAGCGCACTGAATCATCAAACGTCCAATTACATCATGTGCAACAACTGTTTCAATGAGTTCTCCACCAACAAGTTTCACTAGAGGTTCGTTGTCAAGGTCACTCATCTCCACAACAACATGACCCCCTAAGCCCTCCCTTACACCTGTTAGGCTAAGAACAACTCTCAAAGCACGTGCATCACTCTGGAGATAGAGATTTGAGAAAAACATTGACCATGAGAAGTTTCTCAGGAAGAGTTAGACAACAATAACAATTAACAAAGGAGTAATGAATTAGGTAAATGACCTGATCTGCATTTTCATCTGAAGCTAATACAATGATTGCACGTGCCTTAGAAACTGAAACCTGTGAATAAATAATAATCAAATTTGAGAACATAGAAAATAGGTAAACAACTAAAAACCTATTCTCTACATAATATGATTCACATCGCAGAGATTATAAAAAAAGGTATCCTTTCCCCTGAAAGTAGAACAAATTGTCAAAGATACCCCCATCAATACCTTCTTTAGGTCAGCCAGTATAAGAGGACTGCCACTTCGACAGATAACGGATGTCCCCATGAAATCAAATTCCAGCTTTGCTATATCCATTTCCATTTCCTCCTTTTCTTTTTCTGCAAGCACCACAATAACACCACCACCAACACTCTTATTTGCTATTGCTAGCTGCTTCAAAAGTGAACCCTGCAATTAAATATCACTTATCAGCCTCTTTTCTTCTTGTGAAGAAAAATAATTGACGCAATCAGATGCACAGAACTCATACAGATTAACTACCAGAAAAAACAAATTCCCCAACATGACAGTCAACATCATATTCCATGTGAAATATCAAAAACTCAAAACAGTTCATTGGGAACTGACGAGGAGATTACCAATTTGTCACTCCACCCAAGAATGAGTATGTGGTTTTTTTCAATCACTTCACTCTTCCCTTTTCTGAGAGAATCTACCTTCTCTGATATAGCGTCTGAAACTAGCCCAAGCATCATAGCAAATATTAGCATACCACCTGAACTAATTGACACAGAGACAATCCTCTGCCCGGTTCCTTCTGTTTCGGCATGATTTCCTGAGTCAGCTACATAAGTCCAAGAATGCCAAAGTGCTTCAGCAAAGCTACCACCAGTCACCGCATACAATGCTAAACCACCAAAGCCTATAAGAAATAGAGTTGCAAAGAGAAGGGCAAGCAGCTTTGCATAAGGATATACGGAGAAAAACACATCCACTATATAAGCAACTCTCTTCTTCAACGGTACATCCTCCTTATTATTGTTTGTTCTCCTCAAGAAATTTATTATTTGAGGAAGGTAATCAAGATATTTGTACAACACAAAAGGCAAAATAAGGGTGACCACCACAATATACAAAGCAACTGTTCTACTGTCAGCGTTCAGGATATAAGAAAATGAAGCATCAACTTTTTCTATAGATGTCCTTTCATTGCCAGGACAAAAATCAATTTGGCAGCACAGGTTAAGTTTCTCATCCTGCAACCAAAGAAATTGATAAAGATTCTATCCAACATAAACAAGAAGTTAATCACCAAATTAATTTCTTGAATTACAAGCTTACCTCCAGTTTTGTGAGCCTATATTGTAGATACGCGGAATGAGGTACAAAAACAATAGAAGTAATAAAAAGCTGCAACAAAAAAGGAAAGGTTCAGATGACTCAGAATGAAGTATTCAAAGAAATTATCTCATCTCGTAGAACAAAGCAAACAAAAGGGATCTTACTTAACGATGATAATGGCAAAAGAGTAAGTAATGATAGACAGAAAAGCCAAACAGGAACTATGTCTCACAAAAATGTTGATACCCTTTTGTAGAACATAGCATAAGTAGTTTTGGCTTGGTGAGAGAATCTAATTGCAAAAGTATAAAAACAGACAGAGTATATATAACCAAGTAAGTAAGTAACCAGATACAAGATCGGAGTGCGCTGATGGTGTTGAGGTCTGGTGACTTGGGAAGAGAGTGGAGAGGAGGAAGTGGGAGGAGGAGGAGGAGGAGGTGGTGGTGGTGGTGGAACAAGTGAGGGTTTGGAAAGGTTGAGGTTGTGGGGTTTGAAAGATGGTTTTTTTTTCTTGGTGGTGGTGCCAAGGAAAGAAGGGTAGTTCCATTGCTCGTCGGAGTCAGAGACAGAGACAGAGAAATGGGGGGCAGAGGCTGTGTGTTTTGGATTCGGAATTGTCTTGCTCCTCTTCAAGGGTGGCTTCCTCAGACTCAGATTCGAAGATTCCTCATTGCTCTTTCGCATTCTTCACTGAGCTGAGTTTAGTTGAGACTTGAGACAGATATTCTCTTTGTGTTTGTGGGGTTCTCTCTCAGATGCTGACGGATGGGTCCTGATTTGAGTGGGATCTACAAAGAAAGAGAATGTGTTATGTTATGTGTGCGGAATTCGTTTGTTGTTGGAAAGTTGAAACTTTAAACTTGAACAGAACAACCTCTCTCTCTCTACTTCTGTGTTTTAGACAGTAGCTCCCTCGTAGGTAAGAATGTAAGTCTTTTTCACTTTCTACGTCATGTTACGTGGCATAGATCCTCACCCAATCAACCTTTCTTCAAATTTCAATTTTTTTTTTATGTTTCTACCTTTTCTCCTCCTTCATTCTCAATTATTACCATCATCAACAGCTCAGGATTACTTCCTCTTCTTAAATAGGACAAAATTATATGGTTAGAAAAAGAAGAAAAAAACTACGTAATTTATTATGTTTTTAAGGACAAGACAAAATCAAAATAAATTATCTTTAATATTGATTTTAAAGGTATATTTATACGCACAAACAATGTGTGCTATTTATTCCAAAAAAAAAAGTGTACTATTGAATTGCTCCACAGATTGTTAAAAGTGGATCATCTGTGCAGTATACTGTTATAGTTAACTTCATCAAATAAGCCATAGTCTTTTTCAAGCTTTATAAGTAATAAGTAATCGAATCACTACTACATTTTTAGAAACTACTATGTTGTCATTTCAAAAAGAAAAAAAAAGCATTAATCATGTTTTTCCATTGTCATGTACTATGATGGGATGTATATGTTTTTTTCCCCCTCAAACTCTACATTCTCTCTCCTCTTTATTATGAATCTACATCACTTTAAAACTTAAATCTTCACCTGGTTTGTATTAAGTCAGGATTGAAAAACCCTACTTTTCAAGGATGTGTTTTTTTTTTTTTAATTTTAAACTTTTTTAGTTAAAATTTTTTTAAAAAAATTATTGCCTTGTTTTTTTAATATTATTTTTGCATTAATAAAATAAATAAAACTTTTAATATTATTATTTTATTAAATATTATATTTTTGTTTATGTCATCTAATTTTTTTAAAAAATGATAATATTTTTTGTTTAATAATTTATTTATAGAAGAATACATTACATCATAAATAAAATACATAAACAATAATATGTGTACAAGGGAAAGTCGAAGATAAAAGTATGTTGGGACAATTATTTCTGTCATGGCCTTGTTGCCGACAGATTCCACATTTTTTTTAATTTTTCGTTCATTTTCTTCTTCGTCCATCTCAACATAAATGCGAGTTGAAACCGAACTACCCTTTGCACTCCTCCTTCTCCTTGGATCGAGACCCTGACACTAAACCAAACCAAAGGAGTTGTCGTACACGTGCAAAATGTTATGTAAAGTGAATAACGACAACACATAGTTCATGGGATCAACATTGATAGATTTAGAGTAGTGACGGTAAATGTGTTAAGCCTCATATTCACCATAATCACAATTTTGGGATTATAACATACCCTAAACCTTCCAGGTGGTTTAGGTGTTTGAAGTGGGGCTTGGGTCTCTGTTACAATAAATGTGTGATTGTGTCTGTCGAATTTGTTAACAATGATGGAATACTGTGAGCCAAAATTGATCATTGCCTTAGTTTGTCGGCCTCTAATAGCAACAAGTTTTGCGGTCTTGAAGTACATCTCCTGAACCAACGATGACACCGACAAATATCTTGTACTTTTGAACATGGAATTTGGGTAACTGATCACGCCATTCAGTTGCACTTCACTTATTCGCACGAAGATTCCCAAGATGTCATTAGGGCATCTTCTCTGTGTATGCGTACCCGATAAATATTCAATCAATTTAATACATTATGAAATTTGATTTAAAGTAGATTTTAATGAAGAAATAAAATATTATAGATTCTCACCCGCCTGTATGAGTGGTTTCTTCGAATGTTTGCCGTTTGAGTTACCGCGAAGAAAATTTTGAGCAATATGGCATAGACAGAAGAGATAGGATGTGTCCTGAACCCATAAGTTACTTGGATTGTTGTAGGCACTTCTAATCGAGGGCTGCCTATTTGAAATGAGAGAAATGTTACTTTGCGGAGTAACATGTTTTCTCAAGTATACTTCCTGTAGACCAGATGACCAAAACACATGTTTAAGCTTCTTTTTTTTGCCAGGTACCCTTCCTCCCTCTTCAAGCACGACCACCACAGTCCCGGAAACACAAGATTGTAAAGCTCCCAAAACGTTTGGCAGCTTGGCATATGATTCTTCCCCGTTTCTATGAATCATCTCCAACGCTCTTTGCTTTGTCAACCATGTCTTTTGTAGGATAAAGTATCATTCATGAATGCTTTGATCTTTGTCATCAACGTTGTGATGGATAATGTTGGGTTTGTTTTGACAATGGATTAGATCATTTGCGTTGTGATGTGTTTGTCAAGTTGTCGAGCATTGGCGTGAGACAAGTGTGATGATGACCTTTGATACTCTTAGTAATCCACACTTCTTATGCCTCTTTGAATTGTATGCGCCTATGCTCCATGTACAACCATTTTCATGTAATTTACACACCTAATTCAATTCCATTGAAGCCTGGACGAGATTGTGAGTTTCACTCCGAATTTCAATGAGGCCAAATTAACCCTTATTCTTTCTCTTTCCTAACTTATTCTATTACAATTGTAAAAAAAAAAGACGAAATAAAGAAGAGAAGATTAATTTCATATATTTAATACTTAATTGGATCTAGAATCTTCTTCACCCCCTTTCTGTCTCAATAACTAGAATGAAAAAAAAGGAATATCAATGCATATGGAAAAAAACAATTGATATCTATCAAGAGACCCGCCAAAGCCCCGAATCATAGAGAGTCAAAATGATTTCTGATGTTGTATTCTTTAACTGCTCGAATAATGCCAACATCGAGTGCACCGATTGGTGGTTGTACACGATCTTGTTGCTGCTGAACGAAATAATGTTGATCAATGTATTGTGGTAGGTGTTCAAGGTTCAACTCCACTGGACACCTAGGTTGGTGATATTGCAACAAAGGTGATGGAGTTGACGTTGGTACAACAACACCCTCGCCATCGCTTTGGTCATTGTTGTGATGAAACAACTCTTGATCCCTAGGCTCACTAAAATCATCCATGTTTTCTTCGTGAAATTGTATAATGGGATCTTCATTAGTGATGAGATGCTCATTTCGGTTTGATGTTTGTATTTGCGGTTATTGTGATGAGGGTGACGTAAAATATTGTGATGGATGATAGTTTTGTTGGTCAAAGGAGGTTTGTTGGGCATAAAAAAATCATTTTGGGATAATAGTTGTGTGTATAAAGTATAAATGTCAAAGGCGTCTTGTGTTTCATGGTTGTTGTATGAAGACACTGGATCATTGAGGTCCAGGTTGTTGTACGGTAATTGTTGTGGAAATGGTAGTTGTAGTTATGGACACAACTGTTGTGGAGACGATAATTATGGTTGTGGTTGAGGAATAAGCTCATTAACAACATACAATTCGGAAAAATTCAATTCTGAATTTTGGACAATTGTTTCCAGTACGCCTCTGAGATTGTCGTTGTCATGTAGTTATGACAAAATAAAACGTGTTTGACCATGATGAAATGAAATAAGGACATGATATAACAATTGAACAATTGTTTCAGTTGCTTGAGTAGGGAGACAGTTGTTAATTTTCTTAATCAATTGTGTTAATGTAATAGACCAATTCACGTATAGAAATATTGGGTTTGCACATGAGTACATCGATCCTTGAACCGAGTCGTCTGCAATCTGACCATGGTGGTAAATGACAATCAATATTTCTTTAGGTGGAGCCATGGATGGTGTTTGTGGAATATGAGTAGGAAGAATATGAGAGTTGGGAACAAAGGTTAGTTTTGTGAGAATGTTATCATGTGTGATGTGTTATGAAATAGTGGGATTATATATAGGGTGAGAAAGTTTGATACAAGAGTTAGGTGGCAAAGTTAGGTAAGAGAGTTAGGTGGGAGACATAGGTAGGAAAGTCAATGCATGTGAGTGAACAGTGTGTAACTTGGTACATTAAAGACAACAATTTGTCCGTTACATCATGACAGTTGACCGCACTATTCCCCATCGTGCACCGAGCCCATGCGAATTATTGAGAACCACATTAATGCGGTTGTCGGTGCATGTGATAGAACAGTGTGCAGCTGTGCACATTACAGATGACAATCTGTTCGTTACATCATGACTGTTGACCGCACTGTTATGCATCGTACATCGAACCCATGCGGATTATTGAGAACCACATTAATGCAATTCTCGGTGCATGTGAGTGAATAGTGTGCAGCTACGTACATTACAAATGACAGTCTGTCTGTTGCATCATGATTGTTGATCGCATTGTTCCGCATTAACACAATTGTCAGTACGCGTGAGTGAACAGTGCGCAGTTGCACACATTATTGATGATAGTCTTTTTGTTGGAATCATGACTGTTCAAGGCACTGCTCTGCATCACGCATCAAGTCGACACAAATTATTGAGATGCACATTAATGCAATTGTCGATGCATGTGAGTGAACAGTGTGTAGTTGCACAAATTACAAACCACAATCTTTGTTTCTGTGTCTTGATTGTTCATGACACTATTCCGCATTGCGCATCGAGCCCCCACGGATTGTCAGTGCATGTGACTGAATAGTGTGCAGCTACAAACATTACATATGACAGTCTATCCATTGCATCATGACTGTTCATCGCACTGTTGTGCATCGTGCACCGAGCCCACTCGAATTATTGATAACCGCATTAATGCATTTGTCGTGCATGTGAGTTAACAGTGTCCAGTTGTGTACATTACATATAGCGGTCTTTTTTTTGCATCGTGACTGTTCACGACATTGTTCTGCATCTCTGCAGTCAAACATTTAGGATCATATTATTAAAGTAAATTGAAAAAAACAACTCAAAAGCATGGAACAACTACAAATATATATTAAAGGCCAAAAAAAACTTAAACATAATACAACAACAAAATATGTTAAATTATTCATTCTAATTTTAGTGAATTGTGCAGCTTTTGCTCCATCTCGGCTCAGCTTAGGTCATTAACTTGAGAAGGTGATAATGAATTATGAACATCAACTTTAAGTTCCATACATATTACACTTGTCATATTTGCAAATGTATCGAACATGCACCAAACACATTCTTCGTCAATAATTTGAATTTCCCTATACTCAACACAACCGTTGAATTGGTATACATGATAACGATACCAAAGTGCAGTAATTATAGGCGTAACATCATTATCTCTAATTAATGACTGTATTGCGGTTATTATGTTTGGCAACATCATTGTTGGATTCAACAGTAACAATTTTGTCTTGTCACTTTTGAAAACTGCATTTGCAATTGAACTATGAATGATCTCACCATTGATATAAACGTACGCACAAATTGGCTCTAAACTCATTTTACTTGCTCTCTTTGTTTTCTCGCACAATTTGATTTGATGTAACTATGCAAATTCTATGGTGCCTTTATATATACAATCAATCACGGGTCCATGGTTCACGTTAATTGGAATCTCGATGCGTGACAGTAACACAGTCGTGTTAACGTACTTTCAAGTCTCGAGGCCTTATAATGAGACAAAGTGTAAATGTGCTTTGGAATCTTGAGACAGTTTATATTATAAATAGATGGGAGGTGCATGTCAATACCACATTTTCATTACCCAACTTCAAATTTTATATCATTTGTACTTGATTTACCATTTAACCTTGTTGTCATGGCTCATACTCTATTGCATCATCAACATGTTTATCTTCACGTACCACAATTAACGACTTAATCACTTCATATTACCATACAATACCTGAACCACAACCATAAATTATACCATTATTATCGTCTACCGGGTTCCAACATATTGCCCTAATCAAACAATGAAAATTGATCCTGCATTGGTTGAATGATGAAGGCCTAAAGCACACACCTTTCACCTACTATAGGGTGAATGTGCCATCATAGTCGAAGATGATGCACTGCATCTAGACATTAGGGTCGATGGTCGTGCTATGATTAGACCTAGCTTCTTACATTAGGATGAATTATGTGACGAGTTACTAGGTGAAGTCCTTCCAAATAATGCACGTAAGGAAGTCGCACTAAAGCTGACATGGTTGCTTAGCATTTTGCGCGCACCATTACCTGAAGAACCAACAATACACCAACTACAATGCAAGTGTAGAGCTTACATAATGTACATGATTGGTGGTGCTTTAATACCTGATAAATATGGAAATAGAGTTCATCTAATGTATTTGAACCTATTACGTGGCTTCGACAACATAAAAAAATATAGTTGGGGTTATGCATGTTTAGCAAACTTGTACAAAGAAATCTGTTGGGCATCATCTGAGGTTGGTAATGTTATGGGTGGTTGTGTCATACTATTGCAGTCATAGGCTTGGTACCGCATGCATTTTATTGCACCAAGAGTCCCACAACCCGAAACAACTTATCCACTCGCTAAATGGTTATTACAAATAGTGAAATCTAAATTTTTAATTCTAATGACGCGCATGATAACATTACAATTAATAGTGGTTTTGTTTTGTTTACATTTCAAATGGAGTAATGGTAAATTAGAACATAGGGACACACCTCATAGTAACTTGATCGGGTATAGATCTCATATAGATCATATGGAGAGCCATTAGGTATAATACTATCATCAATCGCACCTTTAATATGAACATATTAATATTTACTAGTGTTGTATTGTTAGCATATATTTTAGTTTTCTTGGGTCCCACATAGAGGATTTGAATAGCACCTACCGAGACATGCATGCAGAGATAGGGAGATTTGGTCTGCATGTACTGCAATTATTTGTTTTCCCATTGCGGAATGACATCAAACAAACCAGGTCAAGCTACAATTTGGACTACATCAAGATATCTCTGTTGATCCCATGAATCTTGATCGACTTCATTAGATTGACATGCGAGACAATCATTACAGTGATTGGATGCAATATCATGCGGGGTGGACTAATATATGGAAAAACAAATGCAATGATGTTTTAATTGGACAATGGGTTCAAGGACTAGTAACATATACACCAAAATATATGGAATGGTATAGGCAAAACACTATTCTATTCTTGTCTGTTGCATAACAACTAAATGGTCCACGCACAACAATTACCCATAATGTTGAAGAAACGCGTTTTCCAATTCCACATCCTTAGTCAAAGCTTTGTACTCATTCACCTGTTCATTAAACTTTTGGTCAGACTTGTGAGTCAGTCAACGCAACTAGCCATGAATGGATGACCAATTTATTTAGTGTCGATTTGAATACACTAAATTTTGTGGCATCATATTTAACTTCTTTACAAAAGTTCGATGCACCATATTCGTTTGGAGAGCAAGGACAAAGTTCTTCAGCTGTAGCTACCCACACTGAAAACAATGAGACAGAACAACAAAAACATCAACATCATCATCATGAGGGAGAACTAATGATACAGGAAAGAAGAAATCCACGACCTAATTGACGTCCATTGCCCCGTGAGACTGGTCATTGAAGTATACAATGTTGTGATAATAGGATCAACTATGTTTAACTACCCTTGTAATGTAGATTTCAAAATTATGTTAAAGTGGACAAGATATGTTATGTTTAAGTGACCATCTTATGCAATTTATAAAATTTATCTCTAATGCATTAAAAATATTCATGACAAATTTATTTCATAGCTTTCACGTCAAAGAATAAAATATATATATATTGTGTAACAGTTTCATAAAAAAGGACCTCAAATTAAGAGTAAAAAAAGTATGTTTTCCACCCTTAAAATAATGTTTAAGTGACCATCTTATGCAATTTATAAAATTTATCTCCATTAACCTTTATCGCATCTCGAGGCCATGTGCTGGATAGACTCACATGTCATTTACCAGTGCATGTGACTAAACAGTGAACACCTGCTTGCAACCAACAAATCCTATAAATACCACTACCAACTGAAGACATTCGTAGAACTTTCAAATACCCCTACCACAATGTGTCACCTAATTACATATGTTTGTGTTTACTACAACGGTCAAATCTGCAACTCTAACGAGGGCACCACCTTCATTAGTAACAACATAAAAACTTTCATGGTTAACAAGGTCATAACCCTTACACAATTGCTTGAACTTGTTCACCAAAAAATAAACATTGAACCACACCAACATATCCAACATCTCCATTTTCGATGCCCCATATTTAAGCTAGGACAACCATATATGTACACATATTTTATTTTGGGAGAGGATCCTGATGTTTGAAAAATGTTCAACATTTTTTACAACAACCCAACACTATCATTTGTGGAGTTATTTGCCACAATTTGTGACAACAATAACCCACCAAACAACCAACATGACTCAACTTCCAATGTTAAGGACCTATTATATGAATACGAGAGTTGTTGGGTCAAAGATCATGATAGTGATAGTAACTCCCCTTCCAAGCTGGAAGGATGCAACATGTCTCCTTCCTACAAACCAATATTCAAATGAAGTTATAAATATGAGGATGATTCGTGTTAGTTTTTCTGCTTTGAGGTTTTCCCGTGGTGTGCTATGTCAATGTTCAGTGCTTTAACATTAAGTCATTGTGATTTTGCATTGTCTACTTCGTTCTGTAGGTTTTGTTTGTAGTACTTAATTTAGGTAATGAAATAAATCATTTGTTTTCGTTTATGTTGACAATTGGGTCCAAAAAATGACAACTCACTAAAACGCAGACACTTGTTTTTTATAAGCCTATGCAAATTAATCAAGTCTCTATTATTTACAAAAAAAAAGAGATTGAATTGACAACTCAAAATTTAAATTTAAGTCTGAAAGTAATAATGAACTACTGTTGTACCAGGTAGCAGAGTAAAATCACAGTCGAAATTGACAATACTTTACAATTTATCCAAGTCTCTAAAAAAATAATAGATGTTTCACCAGCAAAACTGACACTGAATTGTCAACTCACAATTTAAATTTAAGTATGAAAGTAATTATAATGGACATCTGGTGCACCAGGTAACAGGGTAAAATCACAGTCGAAATTAACAACACTTTACAATTTATCCACGTCTCTAGAAAAAATAGATGCTTCACAAGCAAACCTGACATTGAATTGCCAATTCACAATTTACATTTAAGTCTGAAAATAATAATGGACGTCTGGTGCACAAGGTAGCAGGATAAAATCACAGTCGAAATTCATAACACTTTACAATTTACCCAAGTCTCTGAAAAAATAATACATGCTTCACCAACAAAACTAACAATGATTTGACAATTCACAATTTACATTTGAGTTTGAAAGTAATAATGGACGGTCTGGTGCACCAAATAATAGGGTAAAATTACAATCAAAATTGATAACACTTTACAATTTATCCACGTCTCTGGAAAAACAATAGATGTTTCAGTAACAAAACTAACATTAAATTGATAACTCATAATTTAAATTCAAGTTTGAAAGTAATAATGGACGTTTGGTGCACCAGGTAATAGGATAAAATCATAGACAAAATTCACAATACTATGCACTATATTGATAAATGCAAAATTACAACAATGACATGTCTCAATAAACATCAATGGGGCAAATATTCAAACAACTATAAATGACACCAAACACCCTCAATACAACCTGACACTTTCACACAACATACCTTCACAAACCATATTCAATCTCAATACTATGATATTCTTAAGAGAAACAAACACTCAGACCATTTCTAACTTGAGATTAACATTCATTTTTCCAAATGGATCAATCATTCACGACCAGACTGGTGTTTATTTTCAATGTCATACTTTAATACCAATGCAAGTGCCTGATGAGTGTTCTTTTGAGACACTCGAGTAGAATGCACAACATCCTTCAGCTAACCAATGACCAATTTGTGGATGAAATCTACTATCGGCAACCATCCATAGATGCATATTAGAAATATTTTTTTCATTCTCTGTAATTGAAAAATGATGATAATGTTTGCACAATGTCAACATGCAACAAACAATACCCATGCGTTGGCCCTATAAAATTATTATGTACCATTAACAGAACACTCAATGATATACTCAATCTACTTCGATCCACCATCACTCATACTCATGATTTAATGTTGTATTATAATGGCAAGTGGAAGATACCACGACAAGGCGATTTTTTGGGTTACTTCTTCACTGAAACAAATCCAATAAAATTTGAAATTCCTTCGAGATGTAGCATAAAAAAACTCAAGGATGTCATCAAGCAAGTTGCACTTATAGGGATTCCCCTTCATGGAATTCATGAATCACAACTGGTCAGACAATTGTTCTTTCGACAGCTAAACTATATAAAATATTCAGAAAAATTAATCAAATATCAAATAATAGAGTTGAAAACCAATGAAGACCTATTAAAGGTATTAACAAAATCCAACTACTGGAATTATTTTTGTCCAATAGAAATTTTAGTTATTTCTAATAAACCAACAATCCAACTATAGGAAGAATGCACAACACATCTCAAACTATGATTAATTTTTTCATTTTCATGTTTGAATTGTTATTGTTAGTACATTTCATTATTTTCGATTTATTATGTTTCAGTTTCATTTTATTATTTTTAATTTTTATTGATAGTATTTTATGTTATTTGAGTGCTTTAATTTATTTATATATTCAATGTGTTCTTTATAAAAAATATTTTAAAAAAAATCAAAAGTTCAAAAGTCTTGTATAAATTAATTATTATTAAACCAAAAATATTATCAACTTATAAAATTAAATAATATAAGCAAAAAAATTGTATTTAATAACATCTTTTTCTTTAAAAATAAATATTATTTAAAAAAATATTTTTAAAAAAATAAATCAATAAAAATTCTCTTTCATAAAATATAAACTTTAAAATTTTAAAAAAATAACAAAAAAAACCTTCCTTGAGAAGTCGGTTCCCTAATCCCGACTTCTCATCGTCAATACAAAACTGGTGCATTTGAGATTTAAGTTTCAATCTGGGATATATTGGGAATAAAAAGGAGGGAGAAGGTGCATTTCAAGGAAAAAAATCCATACTTTTTAGTATAGTTAATATTTTAGTATTATAATAATATTTTTTATTTCATAAAGTTTACTTTTAAAAATACGAGTTAACTACGTTTTTATGTTCATTGGTTGGAGCTTTTTCATTTTTGTTTCTTGTAAGTTTATTTTTCAAACTTTATTTTATGTAAGTGTGTGCTTTTTTAATTTTGATCCATGCAAGATTCTAATTTTTTATTTATAGTTGCAAGAATCAAAATTAAAAAAAAATACAAACTTATAAGAACAAAAAATTAGCAAAATATCTTACAATGACCAAAATAAAAAAAAAAACTTACAAGAACTAAAATTAGAAAAATAAACTTACAAAAACAAAAAAACATACTAATTTACAAGTACAAAAATATATTTAAGCCTAAAGATAATAATACTTAAGTTTTATTTTTTGTTTTCTTAATTTTGATAAAATATTTTATAATTTTATAATTGTCGTTATCAAGATATTGATATTTTATTTTATTTTTAATAGTTTTTATTTGTGAAAACAAGTGCATTTTTTCTCCTTTAAACAATATATCATACTATTATTTATTTTTCCTTTTAATAACCTTTTTGTTTATAATTTCCTATTACTATATTAAGTATAATAATTGATTGCATTTAGAATCAAATGACTTTATTAGTATTTCATTTATATTAGTATATATATTATCGTATTCCTCCTCACTTTCATTATTTATCACTCACTTTTTTTACCTTCCTCTTATTAACGTCGCCATTTAAATTATACCACAAATATGAAACTAATTTATGAGTGATTATATAGTAATAGTTAGTGACTAAATTTGGAACATTGCTAACAATATTTTATAAGGTTCCAAACTAAATATTTTATTCAAATCAAGATAGTGTCTTATAGGTTATTAATATGTATAGAATGTTAGATTAATCATTTAACTAATTTATGTTATACAATAACATTAATCACAAAAAAACAACTAAAAAAATTGAGTTGCTTACATACATTTTTTATGGAACAAGTGTAATGCATCACCTTGTCCTTGTTTTTTCTAGAGTTTGTAGTTTTCACATTGTTCTTCAAGGGTAGAGTATTAAAGTAATTGAGTGGACAAGACCTTATGGTGGCACACAAAACACGTGTCAATTTTCCTTCTGTGGTCATATTTGGAGTGTAGAGAGCGAAGAATTTTGAGGATGAAAAATGTGTAAGTGGGAGGGGCGACATAAGGTCTATGCGATAGTTTGACACATGATCAATGATCAAAGTAAAATGATGAAGATCAGAAAATGTAAACAACGAAAATTGTTGTTTTAATGAACTACTACCACAAGATATAAATAGACATCAAAGAATTTAAAATATAGTCACTACTTGAGTGTTAAAGAAGTTATTCGATAATCTTTTATTGAATAAATGTAACTTCTTAAAGAAGCTAAACAGTATTTATTAAGTTAAAAATTAAAGTTTTTTTTATGATATTTATGTGTTACTTTTCTATAGAATTGATGTTTCCATTGAACAAATGATGAACTTTGCATGCATATGATGGATGTGAAAGTCAAGATGAATTACAAAATATGGAAGAAGAAGGTAAAAAATATGAGGCATATGGAATCGAAATAATAAGGGGATATGATAATGACTATGCTAATGATTTACATATAGCATTAGACTTAATTAAAAATTCAAAAATACTTTCAAAGACCAAAACATTAAGTTGTTAAATTCAGAAACTAAGTTGAAAAGTTAATTTTTATACACATGACACCACATAGATGACATGTGGCAATCGGTAGTTGTCATGATATCACTAGAAGTGCCAAGAGACACAAATGTTAAAAGGTTAACGAGATGAGATAACTACAAGACTAATTTGGCGTACCTTATTAACACATTCGGAGCTAAATTTAAAATTTTCATATTTCAAGGATCAATTTGTTAGAGCTACAACTTTTAGGGACCAATGATCATAATTGCTTGAATATATTGACAAGGAATATTTAAACAACAATACAATTTTTTTTTGTTGATTATAGTTTTGGTATAAAATATTCATTATCATAGATAATATTTCACTTCTAGTGGGGAGCGTGAACGCATACAAGGTGGATATTTTTTCTTACAATGTTTGTACGAAAATTATATATGAAGACGATACATTGAAGCAAATCACCATAAAAAATAGGAATTAACTTCATCTTTTATCAAGTGATTGTTTATTTAAAAATTGATATTTAGAAAAAATAGGGATCACAATGTCAAATATGATTTAAAGCTACTTAAAATATTAATTGATGAACGGATATTGCAAAAACATTTGAATTACTATATAAATGTTATATATATATATATTTGAATTACTAATCACCTCCTTGTTAGAATCGATTGTATCAAATAGTGTAAATGTTTTTTTTTACTGACCCCCCAAATATGATATAAATGTTAATTAAATAGTAATTGATGAATTACATAACAGGCTTATATGTATCAATGGATCGTACTCTAATTTTGAATTTATATATAATCGAATTAAATAAATGCTTATATGTATTAATCTTCCGCACTTAAGTTTTAGATTTAATAGTTTTTTTTTTTTCATTTTGATGTTGCAATGCTAATTAAATAATAATGGACGAATTTACCTTATTAGTAGGTTATCTTTTTCGCCAATCCATATCTGATTTTGAAGCAGGATTATTATGTGCATTTCCGCCACCAACTCATAATTACATTTTGATTTAATGCTAAATTTTATTCTGTATTAAAATCTTCAATTAGATCCTAAAAATTATGAAGACTTAATTAAAGTTTTTTTTTAAATGAGGTTTTATTCTCACACTAATATAATTTGAAGATCAAATCAAATATTTAGCTTTACATTTTTACCTCTAATATTTAAGAGGAATTATTATAGTTTGGGTGTGTCGCAACCGGGATCACGATAGAATGATGTAAAATTTTATTTAAAATGGAATCGCGACTAATATTTTAAATTGAGAGAAAACATTAGAAAATTCTTTAAAAAAATCTTTAAAACCATAAATGAGTTCAAGAGTCTATTAATTACACATAGAGAATGTATTAATACTCTATAATATCCTCGTGAAAAATTATATCTCTAATTAATTATACAATATCATTAATTTTATAAATATTTACTTTACTTCAAAAAACATATTCTTGAATCTTATTATATAAAAAAAAACTCCTTTTTTTATATCCTATTAAGAGTTAGTAAAAGAATTTAAGCTTGCAAATGACTTAGTCATCAAATTCTCACATAAACAACATCAAAACTAAACTAACCTATACAAAGAAGACACGTATTACGAAAAGGACAAAACCTTACCTTTCCTTATCATTACTTTAATATTTCTAACTTAAAAGTTAAAATAACAAAAGTAAAAATAAACTTAATGAATAAAAAAATAACCTTTTGTGCCTCTTGTATTCTAGAGCTATCATTATTTCTTTCTTATAAAAAGTTAAACTTTCTTTTTTTCCACCATAACATCTTTTAATATTCTAATCCTGAAATAAAAAAGAAACGCTGCCTTTTGACTTTCAATAAACATGTGGTCACAATGTATATACCTATTTTATCCAGAAAAAAAACCATATGGGCCGCATACATGGACGAATTTAAGGAATTGCTTTACGCATCCAGTAAATTGCTTGTGCACCCAACATATTTTCATTTTTTTCAAAATTACTCTTGGCAAACTTACGGATTACGTACAGGCTACAATTTTTTTTTAAAAAAATATTTTACAAATTAATGTCCCAGGCAACATTCAAACTTGTTGTTTTCATGTTATTATCATGACGTTCTAACCAACTAAGTTAATAGGTTAATTATGTTATAAAATAATTGTCTCTCTATATAACATTAAAATTTCTAATGTATATTTAATGTACATGTAAATTTACATTAAAAATTAATGCACAAAATTTATTATGTAAATTTACATGTACATTAAATATACATTAAAAAATTTAATGTTATATACAGAGACATTAATTATTTTATAACATAATTGGCCTATTAGTTCAGTTGATTAGAACATTGTGTTAATAACCTGAAAGTCACAGGTACAAATCACAAATCCGTAAATTTGCTAGGGGTAATTTTGGAAATAACAAAAAATGTTGAGTGTACAAGTAAAAGTAAAAATATTGGGTGCACAAGCCACAAATTCATGAAAATAAAAATTAAATAAAGAAGTCAAACATATAACATCATACGAACAAGAGTAAAGAAAAAGAAAAAGAAAAAGAACAATAACACTAAAAGAAAGTTGCAAACTTGGACTTAATTCAGGATTGGGAATAAGGCGCTATTGACTTATGTTGCAAG